>NC_064669.1:28073277-28093277 GCF_943734685.1 Anopheles coluzzii
ATGCAAGCCGCTTTTGAGACCGAGGTCACAACAAGCGAAGACTTAATGCGTATACTTGTCACGGCGTGTAATGCGACGATGACTAAGCGTAAGAGGTACACTCCTAACAAGAGTGCATTTTGGTGGACGCTAGAGATTGAGGCACTTCGCAAAGAGTGTAAACACCGCGATCGGTTAGCGCAAAGAGCATTTAATACTGATCTCTATTCAACTTTTAGGGACGAGTTCAAGGTGGCAAGGAATGCCCTCAAGCGATTGATCAAGCATACCCGACAGAGGAAGTGGAAAGAGTTCCTGGGAACAGCGAACAACGCATCATTTGGTATAGTATATCATACGTTCAAGAAAGTGGCCGAGGGTTCGATTGGACCCCGAACTATGACATTGGACGAGTTTAGGGAAGTGGTGAGCGAGCTTTTTCCTACTCACCCAAACACGGTGTGGCCTGATTATCGTATCGATCAGCCACGAGAGTTTGAAAGAATTACTAATGATGAGATTCGTGCGGTTGCCAGAAGACTACCCAACAAGAAGGCGCCGGGACCAGATGGTATCCCGAATGAGGCGCTGAAAGTTGGTATGTTGACTGCAACCGATGCATTTTGCAGGGTTTACCAAGGCTGTTTAGAGAACGCGAAGTTCCCCGATGAGTGGAAAAGGCAGAGGTTGGTGTTAATACCGAAGCCGAACAAACCACCAGGGGAACCGGGTTCGGTTCGCCCCATTTGTCTACTAGACGGGGCAGGTAAAGGTCTCGAACGCATCATAGTGCAACGGTTAAATGCACACATCGAGGAGGTCAACGGACTGTCTGACGACCGATTTGGTTTCAGAAGTCGTCGATCAACAGTTGATGCGATTCAACGGGTAGTGGACATTGTTTCGGTAGCTAGAAGCAGAAACCGATACAGTGGACGGTATTGTGCAGTTGTTACATTAGATGTTACTAATGCTTTTAACAGTGCTTCGTGGTTGGCGATTGCAAATGCATTACAGAGAATTAACACTCCTAAATATCTGTATGATATTATTGGCTCTGTAATGGGATGGGATCCGAAGCCCCATTGAGGGATAATACAGGCTCTCCCATCCAACTCCTATTCCGACACGTCCTCGTCGTGCAGAGTGGTAACATGTGTCACCACATATCCAAGCTTGGGTACACGGGCTTGACCCAACCCCTTGGGCGGATGGTGGCACATGGCGAACCAGGAGGGGGGTGGGTAGCCCGGGAAACTGGGTGCCTGAACGTCGGGGGGGCAACCCGACGCTAAACAAAACGGTCACGTGGGCGCGGGGCCAGTCACCCAGTCCCATGAATCAACGACTACGGAAAGCACCAGGAATCATCGAAACGGAACCAACGATACCGACCCTACGCAATGCCCCAGGACTACTCTGAAAATGGGCTCATGGAACGTACGCACTCTAAGCGAAGCCGGAGCCTTGAAAAAACTTGATGATGCCCTAGCCACACTGAGCATGGACCTCGTAGCTTTACAAGAGATTCGGTGGCTAGGGAACGGTGTGCACAACAGGCGTGGTAAGCATTGCTACGACATATATTTCAGCTGCCACGACCGCCACCGCGTGCTCGGAACGGGTTTCGCCGTAGGTCCCCGGTTGAAACCCGCAATCATGGATTTCAAGGCTATAAATGATAGGCTATGCACCCTGCGCATGCGAGGCAAATTCTTTAATATAAGCCTCATAAACGTTCACGCCCCTACCGAAGACAAAGAGGAAGAGGAGAAGGACCTTTTTTACGGCCGCCTCGCTAGAATTGTAGATGCTTGCCCCAGGCATGACCTCATAATCATCCTGGGGGACTTCAACGCAAAAGTCGGTAGGGAGCCAATGTACCGCCAATACACTGGCTGTCACAGTCTGCATGAGCACAGTAATGATAATGGTAGTAGATTGGTCCAGTTCGCCGCAGCGAACAATCTGGTTGTAGGAAGTACCAAATTTGCGCGCAAAAAAATCCACAAGATTACGTGGGCGCACCCGGGTGGAGAATCCTTCAACCAGATCGACCACGTGTTAATAAGCCGCCGACGACAGTCGAGTCTGTTAAATGTCAGAACATATCGAGGAGCCAATATCGATTCCGATCACTACTTGGTTGGCTTAGTGATACGTTGTAGAATCGCCCGCCCCCGCGCCAATGGGGGCGGAGAAAACACGCAGGCTCGGCTCAACACGGACTCTCTAAGGGACATTGCTGTCCAACAGGAATTCAAAACCGCTTTAGAAGAGTCTCTACTACCAGAAGACAGATACGAAACTACGAGCGAGAGGTGGAACGCTCTAAAAACAAAAATAATAAACTGTGCAAGAAATATACTCCCACCACGTCGTGGCAACACCAAATCTGGCTGGTTCGACGATGAATGCAGACAAGTGACCGAACGTAAGAATACTGCATACCGAGCAATGCAGCAACGGCATAGAACGCGGGCATGCGCAGAGGAATATTCACGGCTTAGACGCGAAGAGAAACGAGTTCACCGCTCCAAGAAGCATGCTTTGGAAGAGCAAAACATGCGGGAACTCGAGCAAACCAGAGAGGCGTACGGACCGACACGAAAGTTTTACCAAGCGATAGCAGGTCACCGAAACAAAGTTGTACCTAAGGTAACCTGCTGTCGCAACAAGGATGGAGATCTGGTCAGTAACCAGCCAGAGGTCCTCTCGCGGTGGGCTCAGTACTTTGATGAATTACTCAATGACCAGTTTAGCGAACAGCTAGAAGCGCCACTAGCAGATAATGTCATGCTACTGCCACCTAGCATAGATGAAACACGAAAGGCTATCCGTCGGCTGAAAAATAACAAGGCACCCGGAACCGACGGAATTGCAGCCGAACTGGTCAAGAATGGAGGTGCACGACTAGAAAACGAGATTCATCAAATTGTTACTGAGGTGTGGGATAGCGAATCGATGCCTTGTGATTGGAATCTCGGCATCATCTACCCCATATACAAGAAGGGAGATAGGTTGGACTGCAACAACTACAGGGGTATTACGGTGTTGAATACCGCCTATAAAATATTCTCCCTGATCCTTCAGGATCGCCTTGTCCCGCACGTCGAAGAGATAGTAGGAAACTATCAAAGAGGATTCCGAAACGGAAAATCAACCACTGATCAGATCTTCACCATGCGGCAGATCTTGGAGAAGATGGCTGAATACAAAAACGACACATACCATCTCTTCATAGACTTCAAAGCCGCATACGATAGCATAGCCAGGGTAAAACTGTACGACGCTATGAGCTCATTTGGAATCCCGGCCAAACTGATAAGGCTAGTTAGAATGACTATGACCAACGTCACATGCCAGGTGAGGGTGGATGGAAAACTCTCAGGACCTTTTGCTACCACCAAGGGTCTGCGCCAGGGGGACGGGCTTGCCTGTCTCCTATTCAACTTGGCGCTAGAGAGGGCCATCCGCGACTCGAGGGTGGAGACTACGGGAACCATCTTCTATAAGTCAACCCAGATCCTGGCATACGCTGATGATATAGACATCATTGGTCTGCGGCTCTCCTATGTAGCAGAAGCCTACCAAGGGATTGAGCAGGCGGCAGAGAACCTCGGATTGCAGATAAACGAGGCAAAGACCAAACTGATGGTGGCAACATCAGCGGACCTACCAATAAATAATCCAAATCTACGTAGGCGTGATGTACAGATAGGTGAACGCACTTTTGAAGTCGTCCCAGAATTCACCTATCTTGGGTCAAAGGTCAGCAACGACAACAGTATGGAAGTTGAGTTGCGCGCAAGGATGCTGGCTGCCAACCGGTCATTCTACAGCCTGAAAAAGCAGTTCACCTCAAAGAACCTGTCGCGACGGACGAAGCTGGGACTATATAGTACCTATATAGTACCAGTACTCACATACGCCTCTGAGACATGGACACTGTCCAAATCTGACGAAGCCCTCTTAGCCGCGTTCGAGAGGAAGATGCTCAGAAGGATACTTGGCCCCGTATGTGTGGAAGGACAATGGAGGAGCCGCTATAATGACGAGCTATACGAGATGTACGGCGACCTCACTGTCGTACAGCGTATTAAGCTCGCCAGGCTCCGGTGGGCTGGCCATGTTGTACGCATGGAAACGGACGACCCAGCCCGTAAAGTCTTTTTAGGCCGTCCACAAGGACAGAGGAGGCGTGGTAGGCCCAAATTGAGGTGGCAAGATGGCGTGGAGGCGTCCGCCATTAAGGCCGGGATAACGGACTGGCAGACGAAGGCGCGAGACCGTGAGCGGTTTCGGACACTCCTGAGGCAGGCCAAGACCGCAAAGCGGTTGTAGCGCCGGATAAATCAAATCATTATTGGTGATTATTTTAGGAATCGTGTGCTGATGTATGATACCACAGATGGACCGGCAGAGATTGCAGTCACATCGGGCGTACCTCAAGGCTCGGTACTTGGCCCAACGTTATGGAACCTCATGTACGACGGTGTCCTACGAGTTGCAATGGTGGAAGGTGCACGGATTATCGGCTATGCAGACGATATAGTGTTGTTGGTGGAAGGTAATTGTGTTGATGATATTGAAATTCTCGTTTCCAGCCAGATTCGCATCATCGACAGATGGATGACCGACAACGGATTAAAGATAGCCCCGACCAAGACCGAGTTTATTATGGTCAGTTCCCATCAGAGGATACAGCACGGGGCTATCAGGGTAGGTGATCACGTAGTACATTCGTCGCGCAGCTTAAAGTATTTGGGGATGGTCTTAGATGACCGCCTCGAGTACACTTCACACATCAGGTATGCGGTGGAGAGAGCGACGAAGCTATGGACCACCTTGGTAAGGATGATGCCTAATAAGGCAGGTCCAAGTAGTAATGTTAGGCGAGCAATTGCTCTTACTGTTGTGGCGAAGGTCCGGTATGCCTCGCCCATTTGGTGTCATACCCTTAGATTTGCTAACCGTAGACAATGGCTACGTCGGTTTTACCGGCCAGTAGTCCAGCGAGTTATCTCTTCTTTCAGGACAACTTCTCATGATGCAGTCTGCGTGCTTGCGGGAATGATCCCGCTGCATCTCCTCCTGGACGAGGACTCCAGGACTTTTCATCGGAGACGAGCAGAAAACATCGCCGGATCGGTTGCACGTAACATGGAACGTGTCACAACTATGGAACGATGGCAACGAGAATGGGATGAGAGTGTTCACGGTCGGTGGACATACCGTCTCATACCCGACGTCAACAGATGGATAAGTAGAAGATTTGGTGGTGTAGATTTCTTTCTTTCTCAGTTTCTTTCCAGCCATGGCTTCTACGCCTACCAGCTTCATCGGATGCAGTTAACGAGCTCGCCGCTATGCGATGCGTGCGAGGAACCTGAGGACGCCGAACACACGATATTCCATTGTGTACGTCATCGTGAA
This sequence comes from Anopheles coluzzii, assembly GCF_943734685.1. Classification (NCBI taxonomy): domain Eukaryota; kingdom Metazoa; phylum Arthropoda; class Insecta; order Diptera; family Culicidae; genus Anopheles; species Anopheles coluzzii. Next base: position 28,078,693 of record NC_064669.1, read on the forward strand.
CTGATCATCAGACTTCAGCATCAAGTCGACGAGGAGTTAACGCCGGAGAACATCATCGAAGTTATGTCTGCTAACAGATATAACTGGAGCATGGTTCATCAAGCAGTACGGACGATTATGATTCGACAACAACATCGGAGACACGTCATCGAACGAGGCGAACGACGTGCTTTGCTCGCCAACATCCAGTTGGCCTTGCAGAGCAGCGACAGTGACGACGAGTAACGACAAGGATTCATCGTAGTTCATCGTAGCTTCATCGCCGAGGGCTAGACAGTGGCTAATCACCACTGTTGGAAGCCATTCGTTGCCTGGGATGATGGACATCCACCGCCCGAGTGACGTCGATACCCTAACGGGTGATCCACTCGGGGCCGGTTGAAGGCACGGAGGGGTTTTAGTGAGTAAGAATCTCACACTACCGGGGTTGATCACCCAGGTGTCTTATGAAAGATTTCCCCTTCGATAACAAAAAAAAAAAAAAAAAAAGGTAGCCAAATGCCTCGTCATCTAATTAGTGACGCGCATGAATGGATTAACGAGATTCCCTCTGTCCCTATCTACTATCTAGCGAAACCACAGCCAAGGGAACGGGCTTGGATGCACTAGCGGGGAAAGAAGACCCTGTTGAGCTTGACTCTAGTCTGGCATTGTAAGGCGATATAGGAGGTGCAGCATAGGTGGGAGGGCTTCCTCGTGGAGCTCGCCTCTGAGATACCACCACTCTTACTGTTGCCTTACTTACATGATTGGGTGGAACAAGCGCGGGCCCCAGGTCCGGATCGTGCGCGCACCTCCTCCGGGGGGCTGTGGCGGCGGTTCGCCTGCGCGCGCCCAATGCGCCGTGTTTCTCGCTCAGCGTCCAGTGTGTCGCTGGGTGGTGCCGCCGGGGAGACTGCATCGTAGCATCGTCGTGTGTAGCGTGTTACCCGCTTGTCCGACCGTGAGCCGTGGCCCGCAAGGGTACAAGCTTGCGTACGTCGGTGCATTCGTGGTGCACTGCTTCTGCGCGGTCGATCGTTTATGATGTCACGTTTGCCCCCGGTTCCGCGCGCCGCCCGGCTCGAAGACTCCTGGACAGGTCCTTTCGGTCCACGTCATGGACAGTGCCAGGTGCGGAGTTTGACTGGGGCGGTACATCTCCAAAACGATAACGGAGGTGTCCAAAGGTCAGCTCAGTGTGGACAGAAACCACACGCTGAGCATAAGGACAAAAGCTGGCTTGATCCCAACGTTCAGTACACTTCGGGACAGCGAAAGCTTGGCCTTACGATCCTTTTGGTTATAACGAGTTTTTAGCAAGAGGTGTCAGAAAAGTTACCACAGGGATAACTGGCTTTTTTTTTTTTTTTTTTTTTTTTTTTATAACGGGTTTCTTTATTTTATAGAAACCCTCACCCACCCCTACAATGTATACCCGCGAGGGTTTTTTTGAAGGGGGTTCTGAGCCGTATTTGGCCAATCTGCAACCGTGCTTTTGCACCTTTCACTTTTATTCAAATTCAAATAAATTAAAATTCTTTTACACCTATCGTACTCCAGTCGGAGTCTTCTGGTTCAGCTTTCGCTGCTTCTACTACAGCGCTGTGAATCTAGCGGGAGGCAACTTCCGCCTCGACCGCTGCCACTTGTTCAGCAGCGCTTAGGCCACCGTCTTCGACTACTGCTGCAGCCTCCTCCACCTGTTGCGATGTCTCACGAGACGGTCCGTCAGCGTGTTCCGCGATTGCTCGGCCGTCATCGTCATCGCTTCTTGCCCGGCTGGACACTCCGAGGAGCCGACGGTTTCGCCTCCTCTCCCTAAACCGCGCTTGCCGTTCACGAAGCGCTGCACGTCGCTGAGCGGTGCGTGGTGAAGCCGGTGGGGTTGGGGGAAGTCCAGCTCGACGTTCTTCCCGCCGACGTGCTGTTGCTGCTCGCCGGTTGGCGTTTCGTCTCACGTTTCGGGCCCGTCGCACCTCGGCGCGTTGAGCCTCTAACTGAATCACGTCGTCGGTATGGTGCTCGATGACGTGAACCGCCAGTGCTGCCCGCTCCTCGTCCCACGCTCGCTGCAGCTGGGCCGTTATCTGCTTAGCAGCTTCGCATATACGGCTCCAGCTCTCGGCATCGCGCAGCAAATGCCGCTGGAGGGTGTCAGGACAGACAGGGTCTGGACCCCCCTCGCCTAGTAGCTCCTGTCGAACTGCCGCAAAGCGTGGGCACTCGAAGAAGGCGTGCTCCGCCGTCTCTGGGACGCCGACGCACAACTGGCAGTCTGGGGACGACGTGAATCCATTGTGGCACAAGTAGTCACGGAAAAATCCATGTCCGGACAAAACCTGTGCCAGATGGAAAGTCATATCTCCATGTTTCCTAGACTGCCAGTCGCCGACCGATGGAATTACACGGTGCGTCCACCGCGTGTGCCGGCTAGCATCCTGTTGCAGTGCGTCGGCATCCCATTCCTCCTGCCAGCAGTCGATGGTGTTCTGCCGCTCCGTCGCCCGGATGTCCTCCCTCGTTGCAGCACGGTCTGGAGCAAGGAGTTGTTGGTGAACCCGAGCATCCTCGTTGATGAGGTGGCATATCGGTACGAGTCCAGCGAGTAGGGTGGCCGTCTCATACCTGACGGTACGGAATGCCCGTGCCACCCTGATGGCTGCTTTTCGCTGAACTCGTTGCAGCATCCGTCGGCACTCACGCACCCGAGTTGCCTCCGCCCAGACGGGAGCAGCATACCGCAACACCGATTCTGCCACATACGCCAGCAGCCTTGACTTGGCCGTCCTGGGGCCACTGTGGTTTTGCATGAGGCGCGTTACAGCTGCCACCACGCGCGACGCCTTTTCCGAGACGTTGGTGACATGGTCTCGCCATTTCAGGTGATCTTGGAGCTGCACGCCCAAGTACCTGATGCTCCTAGACGACTTGATTTCCACGTCACCGACGCGAAATGTCACCTGCGGTGGAGTCTTCTTACTCGAAATCAGGACGGCTTCAGTCTTGGCTGGGGCCAGCTCCAGACCATGCTGTTGCATCCAACGTTGGACCTGGTCAACGGCCTCCTCTGCTCTCGCGCGAACCTCGTCCGTGGTGGTAGCAGGTACCAACAGCGCCAGATCGTCCGCGTATCCGATGACTTCGACGTCGGGAGGTAGCGGCACATCCAGCACCCCGTCATACATGATGTTCCACAGAGTTGGGCCCAGGATGGACCCCTGTGGAACACCGGCGGTTACATGCCGTACGACGGGGCCTTCGCTCGTGTCAAAGTACAGCACACGATCCTCGAAGTAGCTTCGAAGCATCCGTTGGAGGCCGACGGGAACACCTTTTGCCTGAAGGGCGCTGGCAATGGATTGCCAGTTGGCCGTGTTGAAGGCGTTCTTCACGTCCAACGCCACCACAAGCAAGAAACGGTTATCCCGGCCGTTCGTTCGCCGGAACGACATGGCGGTACGGCCGGCCTCAACAACCCGCTGGATGGCGCTCACTGTCGACCGCCCTCGACGAAATCCGAACTGCCGGTCCGACAGTCGGGGTGAAGACGGCTCCTCGAGATGTTCATTGAGGCGATTCAGGATGAGGCGCTCAAGTACCTTCCCCAGTGCGTCGAGCATGCAGAGGGGTCGGTACGAGCTGCTCTCTCCCGGAGGCTTCCCCTGCTTCGGCAGCAACACCAGTCGTTGCCTCTTCCACTGCGCCGGAAACGAAGCGCGGTTGAGGCAATCCTGGTACAGGACCCGGAAGACCTCCGGGAACAACATGATGGCCGTCTTCACTGCCGCATTCGGGATGCCATCGAGCCCTGGTGCTTTGCGATTTGCCATCTGGCTCGCGATGAGCAGCAGCTCGTCGTCCGTTACCGGTGCAATTCCCGCCGTTGTTGTTGCTCCCTCGGCGCTTCCAACGTTGCTCAGCTGCGACCAGTCGCAGGGCGGATGCTCAGGGAAGAGGTCGGATACAATGCGTTCGAGGACGCCCCGGTCCGCTTCTGAAGGCGTCCGACTGCCCCGGAGCCGGGACATGACGACCCGATATCCTGCCCCGAACGCATTCTCTTCTGCAATTTCGATCAGCTCCTGGAACAAGTTCCGCTTGCTAGCTCGAATTGCTCGGCTGAGCTCCGCCCTTGCTGTCCTGTGCTCAGCTGCTGCTATGCTGCGCTCCTCCAAATCAGCCGTCCGCAGCATCCGATCACGGGCAACCTCGCAGTTGTTCCTCAGGCGAGCCAGGAGAGGAGACCACCAAAATGTGTTACGGTGCGGGTCTTGGTGCACTCGGGTAACCCGTTGCATCGTCTCGTCGCAGGCCTCCAACATGGCTGCGATCATACCCTCCTGGGTCGATGCGCGTTGGACAAAGTCCGCAGCGAACAGCGCCTCGAGGAATGAGGAAGGAGAAAACTGCGAGGTTTTCCATCGGCGGCCAGCGTGACGCACACGCCTCTGGCTTGAGGAATCACCCTGCTGCGACGATGGTTGCCGCTGTCGTTGCTGCTGCTGCTGTTGTGATAACTGCTGCTGCTGCTGCTGCTGCTGAAGTGACTGCTGCTGCTGCGCAGAGGACTGTTGCGCTGGCTGCTGCTGGTCCTGCAGCTGCTCGGGCGATGCTGGTGTTCCTCCCACGGTGTAGAGGACATAGCGGTGGTCTGATGCGGTGTAGCGTGTGCTCACGATCCACGTCTCTGGGCGAGCAATCGACGAGCTCGCAAACGCCACGTCAACTATACTCGGAGCAGCCACCCCGTTGCCGTCGAACGTGAATTCTCGACCTCGGTTTATCACGCTCAGGCCAAGTTGCTCCACCATTGCGTGCAGCTCTTCCCCGCGGTCGCAAGTCCTCGGGCTGCCCCACTCCTCATGTCTGGCGTTAAAATCGCCGGCGACGACGACTTGAGGGTGGGAGAAGCCTTCGAGTTCTATTGCTTCCAAGAAGCGCTCGAACTCTGCGAGGTTAAGGCTTGGTGGAGCATAGCAGCTGATGAAAACCACTCCGCCGATCTGCGCTGCAACCAACCCCTGAGCTTCACTGCACCACACCCGCTGTATTGGTAGCTCACCGACAGCTACCACCGCTACCGCCTTGCAGCTGCTGAATGCCCACCGGCCGTTGTTTTCAGGTGGGCGCAGAACATCAGAGAGAATGAGCACGTCTGCTTTCTCCTCTCTGGCAGCTTGCAGCACCAGGTTCTGGGCATCACGGCCATGGCCCAGGTTCGCCTGCAGAACTTTCAGGGCCGGGAACATTGTTGGGCCGAACGAGCACATTCGCTGTGGCCTATGTGGTGAGCGCCACCGCACAGTGCGCACTTTGCCTCATTCTGGCAGGATCGTGCTTTGTGTCCGGTAAGCCCACAGCGGATGCACAGATTCTGCCGATCTGCGGTGGAACGGCAGTTCGAGGCGATGTGGCCCATCTCCAGACAGCGGAAACAGCGCTGTCGCTCTGGAGGCGTTGGTGGGGCTGCTCGAACCTTGCTCACACAGTCGCACAGGAACAGTTTAAGTCCTTCCAACTGCCGAGCCGACTTCACAGGTAGCCGGATGCGTGCTCGCTTCGAACCATCCGGTAGTTCCCAAATGCTGGCAGAAACAACTCCAGCACTTGCGCCAATCTTAGCATCGAGGGCAGCAATGATATCTTCCTCCGTAGCAAGGGGATCGATATCGACTACCAGCAGCTCACCCATTTCTGTGACAAGCCGACTGACGCCTGCGTCGCCGATGATTTTGCGAACGCCTTCCAGCATAAGCGGAGCGTTTGCCGTCTTGCTCAGCTCCATACGTAGCAGCCTAGCATGAGTTCGGCGGCCCCGCTTAATATGCCCTTTCATTTCGCTGTGAGCCGCGTCCAGACGAATGGCTTTGCGCACCTTCTCGTAGATGCCATCCCAGGTTTCGCCTTCACTGGGAGACACCTCGATGATGTCAGGCCTCGGCTTTCGCTTACGCTGTAGCTGCTGCTGCTGCTGCATACGCTCCTGCTGTTGCTGCTGCGAGCCAGCGACCGCCTGTCGCTGTGGCTGACGTTGCTGCTGCTGCTGTTGATGCTGCGCGATACCGACTGCCTGTCGCTGTAGCTGACGCTGCTGCTGCTGCTGTTGCGGCTGCTGCTGGGAGCGTGGCTTACCCGTAGCTTTGCCGCGATATCTACGCCGCACGACCTCGCTGTAGGTCAGTTCCGGCACAGCGTCTTCGCGGACGGCTGTCGATGCCTCGCTGTGCGGCGGCATGACTACGCGCGACGTCGACGCGCGGGGCTGCTCCTGCTCGTGCTGATTCCGCTGCTGTTGTTGTTGCTGCTGCTGCTGTTGCGCAGAGGATCGGCGCGGCAACGGAGTTGGTGGTTGACGCGGACTAGATGACGGTTGTCCGCCGCCAACCTTTGCCGCCAACAGAGAGTTGAGCACATCTCGGTCGCGTTGATGTGCGGCGGCTAACTTCTCGATCTGCGCCTCGAGCTTCTCCTCACGGCGCTTTGCCTCCTCCTTTTCCTCCTGCAGCAGTTGGCACATGCCGGTTATCTGCTCCAGGAGTTTTGCGTTTTGCTCCTTCATAGCGATATTCTGCTCCTCGAGGCGTTGGATGGTTGCTCTGAGCAACTCGAGCTCCGGAGCCGGTGTCGCTGATGCAGCTTTTGGCTGCGCAATGGGCTTACTAGCGCCAGTGGCGCTTAGCCTAGGAAGCGCAACACGTGGCTCGGCCGCAAAGAGCTTGGAGCTAGGAGCCAAGCTGGTGCGGCAGTCCACCGACGTCGCCCTAGCACCCGAGCGGGTCGATCTCCCGGCTGCTTCCATTACGACTGACTGACGATCGCGATGGCTGGGTTAAATAGCCCTGGGGGTCGAAATGACCCCGGGGGTCGGATGACCCAGGGGGTCGGAAAGACCCCCGGGATGCTGCGTCGCCTAGCTGGTGTTCTGCCGCTCAATCGCTGCTGTAGAATACTTCTTCCACGCTGGTTTTTCCACTATGGTCCGACTTGCGACCCCCTGGTGGGCTGGGGGGGGAGGGGTGGCGGGTGGCGAAAAATTACGAGAGGGTGCGTCGCTCACGTGGGGAATGGATCCGCACCAGTCCCGAATTTTTCCGGCACTTTTTCACGTCCAAATTGCGCTGCCCGCTTTTTCGACCCTTTTTGAACCTATTTTAGGGATTTTTCACCGGGAGCGGGGGGGAAATTATTTTCCCTGTTTTGTTTTATCGCCCTCTATCACCCCGCAGCTTCTCCGATTTTTTCTAATTTTTCGAAAAAATTTCGAAAAATTCGAGCAGTTTTCGAGTTGCTCGAACTCCTCGAATCGAGCAGATTCGAGCTGCCGCGGGCACTACACTTCTTCCCCGAATTTTCTGCGCACTTTTTGTAAACTCGAGCACTTTTCGAGCAGTAACGGACTTTTCAAATTTTTGCCCCTTGGGAACTGCTCCCCGGACAAAATTTGTCCCTTGGGTATTATAGAACTGTCACCAAGAAACGTCAAAAAATTTTTTCACGATTTTCACAAATTTTTTGATGCAATCTTATTGTACGCATAAAAACAAGCACAATGGTGAAAACCGCACTCGAATCCGACCAAAACTCACCGAGTTATTCACGATTTACTGTTTTTTTCGTTATTTACCGCGGACACGTGCCCCGGCGGTAGCACCCCCGACACTTTTGGTTTTCGCGTTTTTTTCACTTTCTGCTGCACGGATCGTTTCCAAAACACTTGGAATCGCTTCAGAAGCGTCCATTTAGTTAAATACAAGTGTTTCCGGCACTTTAATCACAGATTTTTACACTTAATTCCCACACCCGGAAATTTGGTGCTACCGGGGGGGGGGGCAAATGTATACACAAAAACACGATTCTTCACTTTTACAAAAAATCACGGATTTTCGAGTAAATAACACCGTCTAAAGGTAAAACGGGTGCTCTGGACTCGTTTTTAGCACTTTCCGAGCGATCCGAGGCCGTTTTACACACTTTTTTGCACCACTTTGTCAGAGCGTGTTTACACGTGTGCTTACTGGTCGGCTACCCAAACAACACTCCCACAGGGATAACTGGCTTGTGGCCGCCAAGCGTTCATAGCGACGTGGCTTTTTGATCCTTCGATGTCGGCTCTTCCTATCATTGTGAAGCAAAATTCACCAAGCGTAGGATTGTTCACCCTTTCAAGGGAACGTGAGCTGGGTTTAGACCGTCGTGAGACAGGTTAGTTTTACCCTACTGGTGTGTGCTTATAGTCGCTATCTTAACGGAATTCCTGTGCAGTACGAGAGGAACCACAGGTACGGACCACTGGCTCAATACTAGTCCGACCGGACTTTGGTATGACGCTACGTCCGCTGGATTATGCCTGAACGCCTCTAAGGTCGTAGCCAATCCGAGCTGATAGCGCTTCTCAAACCCATTAGGTGTTCGGAAGCTAGCGGGCCTAACAACCCTCTGAGATCCGTTGGAGTCTGCGTCTGCAGCCCGGCGTCTCATCCCGCTATACCTAGGCCGCAACGAGTGGAGTTCGCTGCACGTGTTAGTACCGTAACTGGGAACGCCGTTGGCTTGAGCTCTGCCCAACGTGGATATACCTAGTTTCGACACCTATCAACCGCCCGCAAACGACGGGACTTCAGGCTGGGAGCTGCGAGTTGTAGAGATGCGTTCGCATCGATCCTCTCAGGCGACCCATGCTTGGTGGTTTGTCCGTGTGCCCCTTCCTCGATGTGCGCAAGCTCGTCTTGGTCTGGGGACCACGTCGACACAGGGGATACTTTTGTGAGAGCAAGAGTGTACTTAGTTGAGTGTAGCAAGGGATCGCGTGCCCCTTCCTCGATGGCGTAACGAACCATCTTGGTCTGGGGACCGTGGTACCGTGCTCTGGTGAAGCTTGGTGCGTGCTCTTTCCTTGTCAGACGAGTGACTTGACTTGGTCTGGAGACCGTTCCTTAACACTAGTGGACAAGAGCTGGCTACTTCCGTGTCAGACGAGTGACTTGACACGGTATGGAGCGGAACACGTAACACTAGTGAGCTTGTCGGCGTGCCTCATTCTCGACTTGATTGTCTTGATGTGAGAAACGTGCCGACCAAACCAGTAAGCTTACACACATGCTCGTTACAAGTTGTATAAGTTGATCCGTTTGGGCCGGTTGCCTTGCACATGATGGTGTTGTAGACCATGTTCGGTTAACACGTCGTGTGTCGAGGTGGTCGGCCTTGGTAGTAGGATGTCTTGTGCATGTGACGTGTTGACCTGGTTTGGTCGATGTGTCGTCGTGTACGAGATGACCTACTTACCCGTCAGTTGTCCAAGTTGTGTCATGTGTTGACTTAGTTGACGTGTCATGTGCATGGATGATTGGCGTACGGGTCATGTATGGTGCACTTGCTTCAGTTGAAGGGATGTACTAGTACAGTTATATTAATTGTTTATTTCACGATCTGGTCTTTTGGCTGGATCGCGAAAAAAACGCTAAGTCCCAAATCTTGAACTCGAGAGGAGAGCGCTGATGACAACCTTTTGGACTGGAGCTCCCTAGAATTCGGCCTTTTCCTACTTTAAAGGGATGCACTGTTGTATGTATTGTTTATTCACGATCTGGTCGTTGGATTGGATCGTGAAAAAAAAACGCTAAGTCCCAGATCCGGAACTCGACAGGAAAGCGCTGATGGCAAACATTTTGACTGGAAGTCCCTAGAAATCGGCTTTTTCCTTATTGGCATTATGTGGCACGTTTATTGTGGCTAGAACATTAATTATCCACCAAATGGCACCAACGCTTGGCGAAAGTCTCGAAACACTCCTATCCCGACGCACCAGCAACCGCAACACGATGCAAAATAAATTGCACGAGCTACTGATACTTGTACCATGCACGGTACACGGTACCAAAATATACCCCTGAAAGTGTGCAATTTGGTGCTATTCTAGGAAATCTGTTTGGGGAAGCCTAGCTACGCGTGTCGCACGTTGCATGGTCGTCGATCAGAGGCATGCAAAAGCACCTATCTAGGGGAATTACTTTACGTTCTAGCAGCAAGTTCGATTTTCCGGTCTAGCACGGCAGTACGCCTGCATGCATACACTCCATGTACCAAAAATTTATCAACCTAGGCGTTGCTCAGTAGCTTTTGGCGGCACATGTAAAAAGTACTCGAGTTCAGATTCTTGGAACTTTGCGTATTGTTCAAAACTTATAACGAAAACTAAATTATAAATGGGTAAAAGGCTAGGCGTTTCTCAGTAGCTTGTGGCGCCACGTGGCAAAAGTATTCGAGTTCAGATTTCTGGGACTTAGCGTATTTTTCAAACCTGATAATGAAAATTGAAGTACAAATGGGGCATAAGCTAGGCGTTGCCCAGTAACTTTTTTCGCCACATGGAGGAAGTAGTCGAGCTCCAATTTCTGGGACGTAGCGTATTTTTCAATCATAATAAACCGAATCAAACATAAAAATCATGAAACTTACACCACGTCCCTAGGTTGTGCACAAAACGTAACGATAAAGTGCCGGCGAGGTTAGAGGTGCACCAAAATTGTGTACCGATTAGGAAAAGTACTCTATGTTGCTATGACTTGGGTAAAAAGTGTTGATTAACTGCTGGTTACGATAGACAGTTGCTTATCGTACACATCGCAAACGAACACCCCTTAGTGAGCAGTAGCAGAAGTCGATGGAACAAAGCGAATGCATTACAAACTGGTCAAGTAAAATAAGGAACGCTACGTACTAGGACTTCTTTCCAAGAATGGTGTCCGCGACGGGAGGGCAAGCGTCCTTCCCAGGTTTCCCTAGTAAACCTTGTATGGTAAACATACCCAAGCGTGTCCGTAAGCACGCAACGATAGTCACGAACGAGCACATACCTAGGGAAAGTACTCTACGTACTAGGACTTCTGTCCAAGAATGGTGTCCGCGACGGTCGGGCACTGTGACGCAAATACCAAATCCTAGAATCGTACAAGCAGTGTGTACAAACATAAACATTAACGCGTTCGCTCGGGCTGCGCCGTCCGTGTTGAACACAAATGTGGGTGATTATATGAGTGGATGGACAAAAACATGCGTGGCGAAGACAATTTTCTGCACGATGTGCACATAGCTCATTTCGTCGTCCCGGGCGAATGGAAAAACACAAAAATCTCGAGTATATTTCTAGGTTTCTGTTATAAAAGGGCAGGTTAAAAGGTGACCGGTTGAGATGAGCATTTTAAGCATACAAGCACTTAATTGTAACTTTTGATACAAAAACTAGGTACGTACACGTAGATTGTATCAACATGGACATCCATGATTGCGTACGCCCGGGCTGCGCCCTCCGTGTTGTACTTTCCCTGATTGGTACACAATTTTGGTGCAAGTGTACCAACATCGACATCTATGAACGCGTACGCTCGAGCTGCACCCTCCGTCTTGTACTTTCCCTGATCGGTACACAGTTTTGGTGCACGGCTATCCCGAAAGGCAACTTGTACCAACATCGACATCCATGAACGCGTACGTAGCGTACTTTCCCTGATCGGTACACAATGTTGGTGCACGGCATAGGAAATGGGCTTAAAATGGTCAAACTCAATCCATTTCCACTAAAGATAGTCAATAACAGCTGTGCCGATGAAGTAGGGCACGATGCAAGTCAATGTTATTTAATGAATTACATGTTCACCATACATTTCAGTACAAAATTGCTCGGTCAGACCTACAAAGTGCTATATCTCGAATACTAAACGTCGCAGATGGGTGTCGTAGAACAATTTTGAGTTCGTCTAACGATTCTACATCCGATTCTGGATAGTGGTTTTTCGACCACTTTTCAACATTTTGTGACACCCCGAACCTAGGGGCAGCTCCCTAGCTTTTTTCAAAAATGTGCACCGAACGGGCCAGAGAGCTCGAGTAGTCGAAAAATTTTTTTTTGCAAAAACCCCTCAAAACGTGTCAGGAACGCACCCTAGATGATGAAAAGTGCAACCAGAATGTCAATCGACAACATGCCCGGGGGTACAAATTTGCTCTACGCGTCCCTAGGTAGGGTACTTTTTCATACAAACATCAAAGTGTACGGTGCACAAAGTGCGCGGAACAAAAATTGCTCGGTCAGACCTACAAAGTGCTATATCTCGAATACTAAACGTCGCAGATGGGTGTCGTAGAACAATTTTAAGTTCGTCTAACGATTCTACATCCGATTCTGGATAGTGGTTTTTCGACCACTTTTCAACATTTTGTGACACCCCGAACCTAAGGGCAGCTCCCTAGCTTTTTTCAAAAATGTGCACCGAACGGGCCAGAGAGCTCGAGTAGTCGAAAAATTTTTTTTTGCAAAAACCCCTCAAAACGTGTCAGGAACGCACCCTAGATGATGAAAAGTGCAACCAGAAAGTCAATCGACAACATGCCCGGGGGTACAAATTTGCTCTACGCGTCCCTAGGTAGGGTACTTTTTCATACAAACATCAAAGTGTACGGTGCACAAAGTGCGCGGAACAAAAATTGCTCGGTCAGACCTACAAAGTGCTATATCTCGAATACTAAACGTCGCAGATGGGTGTCGTAGAACAATTTTAAGTTCGTCTAACGATTCTACATCCGATTCTGGATAGTGGTTTTTCGACCACTTTTCAAAATTTTGTGACACCCCGAACCTAAGGGCAGCTCCCTAGCTTTTTTCAAAAATGTGCACCGAACGGGCCAGAGAGCTCGAGTAGTCGAAAAATTTTTTTTTGCTAAAAGCCCTCAAAACGTGTCAGGAACGCACCCTAGATGATGAAAAGTGCAACCAGAACGTCAAACGACAACTTTGTTGGGGGTACCCTTTTTACTCTACGGGCCACTAGCTTAGGCGCGCCATTAGCGCTTTCCTCTCGGGTTCCCATTTTTTGCCCTCCTGGGATTATGATCATTTACTCATTGCCTACTATAGGGAAGGTACCTTGCTCCGAGGTCAAAAATGAAGATTTCACCAAATCGTAGTTTTAACCTCTATTTAGTCGTAGGAGCATGGTTTGCAGTGTCCGTGGGTCATATAAGCCCCCGTTTGGGTCATACGTCCCCTCCCCGATGAAAATCGTCATATGACTATAGGCCGAACTTATGAAGCAAAAGTGGTGTCTGGTGAGTTCTGCCGATGATCTTAACCTATGATTTTGAGTTTCCACTCTTTCAAAACGTTTCCTGGAGCAGTACATCACGGGTCTACGGACCCAAAGACTTCGTTGCGATGGTTTCAAGCATAAAAGTTGTAACAGTTAAGGGTTTTTAATACGCGTATATTAAATCATTGCTTGAAACTAAGCTTCGTTGTCTTTAAACTCTGCAAGACCAATCGAACTTCTTAGGGAAACTCGAAGCATTCACGCTAAGCTGGTGGTGCAGGGCACATAGCGTGATGAAACCGGGTTTCCCTAACCAATGTGGCATATTTTTTCCCTGAGAGTGAAGCTCAGACCCACGTAGGGGAGAGCGAAGTGGAACTTTAATGTTCAATGCAGCAAATGTTCGCCATGCGGATAAACAAGTTGGAATAGTTCAATGTAGTGTAATGCAAACACGAATCGCAAATAACGATACGGGACCCAGAAGCAATTCTGCGGATCCCTCGGGGAGTGGTGAGTTGATATAAATTAGAGGTGAAAGTCCAAGTTGTTCGAGCTCCGGCTCGGCAGCCGATACGAGGTTCCTGTTGAGCTTGTTTGTACATCGCGCAGAGGCGCCGTTCGGTTCTAGCAATGATTCCCGCCACCATGTTCCATGCGTGCAGAGATCCGTTAGAGCTCGTTCAATGTGTCCCGCCGTGATTACGAAAAAGTCCAACAGTTGACTTAGTTGGGTGTGCGTCAAGTAATCGCGCAGAGATGCCGATCGGTTCCTAGCAATGTTTCCCGTCACAAGGTGGTATTGGCACCTGTGCAGAGTGGCCGTTAGCAATGTCTCCCGTATCACGGTGGTGTACCATCACTAGTGCAGAGTGACCGCTAGCAATGTCTCCCGTCACAAGGTGGTAGCCCAGAAGTGCAGAGAAGCCGCTGTAGCAAAGTCTCCCGTATCACGTTGGAGTTCTTCCACTAGTGCAGAGAGATCGCTGAACCGTTCAATGTGTCCCGTCGTGGTGTGCTTGTACCGAGCACGTAGGATACACCTTGCTTTGTTGGTTTGGGATAGGAGTGGTCGCGCAACTGCCTCCACGCCGCAGAGTGCCAGTTCGGATTGAAGGTCAACTTTAGCCGTTCAATGCATCAGTCGGTGGGTGTTCAGATGGCATCACAACTTCCCCTAGGTGCTCAAGTTGGCTGGGTTGTAAAACATGTACACATGCGCAGAGTATCGTGCGTACTAGCAAAGTCTCCCGTCACGGTGGTTACGAATGAGTTCCATGCAGTGCAGAGAGATCGTTAGTGCGTGCAATGTACCAGTCGATGTGTCGTACCGGCATACAACCCCGCTTAGAGGCCCGTCGCTCGAAGAGGACAAGAAAGAGTGCGCAGAGTGCCGTACCGGCATAGCAATGTCTCCAGACATACGTTGGGACACCCGACGCAGTGCAGAGAGATCCGCTAGCCGTGTGCAATGCATCCGACGTTGCCTGCTTGTGCAGTCTATCGAGTGGCGCCAAC
>NC_064669.1:28095777-28100777 GCF_943734685.1 Anopheles coluzzii
CGGCAACAGCAACGTCCGCAAGAGGTGCAGCCGCGGACGAATCAGCCAAGTTACAGAGGGGCTGGGCAGCACCAGCAGCAGTGGCAGCTGAGGGGTCAGCTGTTGCGCAACCAGAGACAGCAACAGCCACGCACGACGACGACAGCAGCGGCAAAGAAGACACGGAAGCGGCCTGACACCATTGTGGTGACGCCAGCGGAGGGTGTCAGTTTTTCTGACATGTACAGGACAATCCGCAGAAGCCCTCTGCTTGACGGTTTGCAGGAAAAAATTGGCGTTGGAAAGCGGACGCCAAAGGACACCATGCGACTTCCGATCAGCCGCGACGTGGACAGCGCGGAACTGTGCCAACGCATCCGCGTTGCCATAGGAGAAAAGGGAGTTGCGATCGTTCGCACAGAGATGGCCCAGGTGATGGTCACTAACATCGACTCACTGGCGGACGAGGATCAGCTGCGTCAGGCAATGCTGACGGCGCTGGGCAAAGAGCATGTTGAGGCCACCATCGACATGTGGGAGCGGCGAGACGGCACGAAACGTGCCCGCGTCACTCTGCCTCGATCGGAAGCGGAGTATCTGACCGGGAAGCGCCTAATCCTAGGGTACACCTCATGCTGCGTGTGGGAGGTCCCGAAAGCGTCGCTGGCGGAGAAGCGGTGCTTCCGGTGCCTGGAACGTGGCCACTTCGCCGGGCAATGCTCGGGGGAGGACCGCAGCAAGGTCTGCATCCGGTGTGGCGTGGAAGGCCACAGAGCAGCAACCTGCATCGGTAAAGTTCGTTGTCTGAAGTGTGGCGGCCCGCACCCGATTGCCTCCGCCTCGTGCAATGCTACAGCCCAACAATGATTGAAGTGCTGCAGATTAACATTGGGAAAAGCAGGAGCGCCCAAGATCTTGCGCTCCAGCGTATGAGAGAGGAAGGTGTCGACGTGATGCTTGTGACGGAGATCTACTCAGTGCCGGTCAATAACGGCAATTGGGCGTCTGATGAGGAACTTAAGGTGGCGATTGTCACCAGCGGCCAACGGTTCCCCATCCAGCGGGTGCGAAGCGTCCAGCATCCCGGAATTGTGGCGGCCGAGGTAGCTGGTATCGTGTTTATCTGCTGCTACATTCCGCCATCGGTTGGCCTACCGGACTTCGAGCGGCAGATGGACCGGGTGGAGGTGCTAGCGAGGGGTCACCCTTGTGTCGTCTTAGCCGGAGACTTTAACGCATGGCATGGGGCCTGGGGGAGCGAGCGGGCCAACCTTAAGGGTGAGGCACTCCTACAGACGGCGACGGGCCTCGGATTGGAGGTCCTGAATAGCGGTACTGAGCCGACGTTCCTGGGTAAGGGCGTGGCTCGGCCCAGCAGGGTGGACGTTGCCTTCGCAAGTCCATCGCTCTGCCGACCGGATGGAACAGCGGAGGTCATCAGCTCCTGGAGGACCCTTGCCTGCTACTCCTACAGCGACCACTGCTATATACGGTTTGCGGTCGGGCAGCAGTCTCGTGTTGGCCAGCGGCCCGGACGGGGCACTCAGGGGCTGGAAGGCGTCGAAGCACGGGAGGCGGGTACTCGCTGGCGAACTCGCCAGTTTTGCCCCCATACTTTCGAGCTAGCGCTTGAGGCAACCCGCTTTGCAGATCGAGTATTTGATGCGGCAAGCCTGGGAAGGGCGCTTACACAGGCCTGCGATGCTACCATGGCGAGGATCGGGCACTCCCAGCGGAAGAAATGCAACGTCTATTGGTGGACCCCAGCCATTGGGGAGCTGACCGAGCGCTGTCGGTTGGCACGAGAAAGGCAGAGCATGGCCTCGGACGAGACATCAGTCGAGCTGGCTTCGGAGGAGCACCAGGAGGCGCGTGCTGCCTTAAAGGCGGCAATTAAGGCCAGCAAAGCGCAGCAGTTCGACGAGTGGCTGCGGGCCTTAGCTGCGGACGAGACGGGACATTGGTTCCGGCAGGTCCTTCTGCGGTTTCGGGGCAGCTGGACGGCGCGAGAACGTGACCCAGCGGTGCTGCAGCGGATCGTGGAGGAGCTGTTTCCGGAGCATCCACCGGTAGAGTGGCCGGACGTCGAGCCTTCGGAAGGGGACACTTCAGTCCGTCCGATCAGTCGCCCGGAGTTACAGGCGATAGCGAGCGAGCTGCATCCGCGGAAAGCGCCTGGCCTGGATGGTGTGCCAAACGCTGCTGTGACGGCTGCCATCCTCAAGTATCCAGAGTCCTTCGTCGGGATCTTCCAGAGATGCCTGGACACGGGCGTTATTCCACGCGAGTGGAAAAAGCAAAAGTAGGTGCTGCTGCCTAAACCAGGGAAGCCACCGGGTGACGCGTCATCTTGTCGCCCGATCTGCCTGATCAACAATTTAGCGAAGGTTTTCGAGCGGACGATACTCGACAGGCTGAACAAGCATCTCGAGAATCCGGAGTCGCCTCAGCTAGCGGAGAATCAGTTCGGCTTCCGGAGAAATCGAAGCACCTTGCAGGCGATTCAGATGGTGGTGGAAGCAGGCGAACGCGCGATGTCCTTCGGCAGGACGAACCAGCGGGATAAACGCTGCTTGATGGTTGTGGCGTTGGACGTAAAAAACGCCTTTAACTCTGCCAGTTGGCAGGCGATGACGATGGCCCTGCGCGAGAAAGGGGTCCCAGCGCAGTTGCAACGCCTTCTCCGCGACTACTTTACCGACAGGGAGTTGGTGTATGATACCCATGATGGCCCGGTGTCACGTCGGGTAACGGCAGGCGTTCCACAGGGGTCAATCCTTGGCCCGACTCTGTGGAACGTCATGTACGACGGCGTGCTGCGTATCCAGCTCCCCGAAGGGGCCAGTGTAGTCGGCTTTGCGGACGACATCGCCATCCTGGCCGAGGGCTGCACACCAGAGGAGGCGACGACGGTTGCCGAGACATCGATCGACGCGGTGATGGGGTGGCTCGAGGAACGTCATCTTAGTCTCGCTCCCCACAAGACCGAGGCGGTCTTAATCTCGAGCCTGCGACGAGGACGAATGGAGGTTCCGGTACGCGTCGGCGAGGTCACCTGCATGACTAGGAGGTCGATCCGCTACCTGGGTGTCCAGCTTCAAGCGAAGCTATCGTGGAGACCGCATGTGGAAGCGGCCGCGGACAAGGCCCTCCGTGCGGTGGCGGCTGTCACCTCGGTGATGAGGAATCACAGCGGCCCCCAGATGGCCAAGCGGCGATTGCTGGCTGGAGTGGCTGAGTCCGTCATCCGCTACGCCTCGCCCATCTGGGCAAAGGCAACGGACCTGCAGTGGTGTCGGAGGAAACTCGCCCAAGTCCAGAGGCCGTTGGCTCGTAGAGTGACGAGTTCTTTCCGCTCAATATCCTACGAGGTGGCAGTGGTGATGGCCGGTCTGGTACCCTACCGCCTTATCATCCAAGAAGACGCAAGGTGCCACCGTAGGCTGTTGGCCGAACCTGACACCAGCAGGAAGGAGGCACGAGCGACGGAGCGAGCGGCCACGATGACCGAGTGGCAGGACGAGTGGGACCGTGCGGCGGCAACACCATCGGCCAGCCGCTACTTGACGTGGGCGCACAGGATGATTCCCGACGTGCATCGGTGGATGGGGCGGAGGCATGGAGAGGTGGACTTCCATCTCTCGCAGGTGCTCAGCGGACATGGATTCTTCCGCGAGTACCTGAGCGTCTGCGGGTTTGCCTCGTCCCCGGAGTGTCCACGATGTGCAGGGTCGGTCGAGTCAGTGGCCCACGTCATGTTCGAGTGCCCAGTCTTCGACGATACGCGACGAGAGCTGTTGGGCTGGGGGACACCCGAGGCAGTCCGTCAAGACAACATCGCTGAGAAGCTGCTGGAGAGTGCGGAGTCTTGGGACCGCATTCAAAGAGCAGCGAGGACCATCACTACAGTGCTGCAGCAGCTGTGGCGCGACGAGGAAGCGCTCGCCAACGGGCGAACGGAGGCGGCTATCGCGGAAGACGATGAGGTCGCACTCGAAAGTGTGGCCTCACTCTTCGGCGAGGAGATGGAGGACGACGCGATAAGGGACGTCACGCGGCGCGTAAACGAGATTCGAGCTTCGCGACAGCGGTCTGCCCGCAACAGACGGCGTCGTGGCAGAGCCGACGACCGGGCACGAGTGCGTCTGGCGGCAGACGTTAGAGCAGCGCTGGAAGCCCGCGACGATGAGATACTGCGGGCGGCAGCAGAGGCGGAGCGCGAAGGCCGGGCTCCCCCTCCAATTCCTCGGAGAAGCAGGGGAAGACCACCTTCACCGGAGACGGTGAGGGCTCGGCATGAACGTCGCCTGTTTATGCAGCGAGCGTGGAGAGCTCGAGTACAAGAGATGGGTCCGTCTACAACGCGTCGTCGTCGGTCCACTCGAACAGAGGCGGATATAATTCGGGCGCGACGGAACCGACGCGAAAATGAGAGACGCCGTCGTGCATTGGCTGCAGGTCGGCGTTGGACGCCCGCGGAGGAGGCTTCCGCTAGTGAAGCGGAACTGTCGGGCCGTTGAGAAGAGGGGAATTTACAACGACTGAGGTGAGGGAAGAGGGAGTCATGCGGACTCAGGAAGCGTTCCTTGAAAAAGAAAAAAAAAAAAAAAGGTTGAAGAATACGCAATGAACTAATAAATAATTGGGCTAGCGACATCCAAACGGACGGAAATACGTACGGCAAATCCCTGGCGGGCGACGCCCTACGTCAAGAGTGTAGGTTTGACGTCGTTGTTTTTATATGAAATAAAACCTGCAATTGTTAAAAAAAAAAAAAAAAAAAGAAGTGGAGCTTGCGGCTTAATTTGACTCAACACGGGAAAACTTACCAGGTCCGAACTTATTGAGGTAAGACAGATTGATAGCTCTTTCTCAAACTTAAGGGTAGTGGTGCATGGCCGTTCTTAGTTCGTGGAATGATTTGTCTGGTTAATTCCGATAACGAACGCGACTCAGTCAAGCTAACTAGAACGCTGTCAGTAGTGTGCCTCCGGGCGCACCTGACGTTAGGAGTGGCGGGT
>NC_064669.1:28105777-28145777 GCF_943734685.1 Anopheles coluzzii
CGAGGTTGACCCCTGTTAGGGAAGCGGTGGAAAATATTCCAAGTCCGAGAAACGGACCGAATATTAATGAGGGTAGAATTAATAAGAGGAAGAAGAAGAAGAGCAAGAAGAAGCAGAATAAGCCCAGGAAGCGGCCTGAGGCTCTGCTGATATCGGACTGCACTTCCGAGGAGCTGGCGAAATTGCTCAAGGAAATGAAGCAGTCTGATGCTCTTAAATCGGTTGGAGAGACAATCTCTAAGGTCCGACGGGCCCAAAATGGAGGCATGTTGCTAGAATTGAAGCAGGGTAGTTCTGCTAGTGCAATTGCCCCAAAGGTTAAGGAAGCGGTGAAGGGCAAGGCGTCAGTGAGAACGCTAGCTCCTTCTAAAATGATTGAGATCATGCATCTCGATGAAATTACCACCCCAGAGGAGGTTGCGGAGTCTGTCAAAGCACAGCTCAACATCGAGATCGAAATAGATCGTATCAAAATGAAGAAAGGCCGCGCGGCCGGTACGCAGTGGGCACGGATCAACGTATCGCTGCCAGACTTTCAAAGCTTCCTGAATTTGGGAAAGCTGAAAGTTGGTTGGTCGATATGCCATATCCGTGAGGTAATGGAGGAGCAGAAATGCTATAAGTGTTGGAAGGTAGGCCATACGAGCTATCATTGTAGGGAACCAGACAGAAGTAATCTGTGCTGGAAATGCGGTTTGAGTGGACACAAGAAGCAAGCTTGTACCAACTCTGTCAAGTGTTTGGATTGCGGTACGAGGTCACAGAACCTCCACGCAACGGGCAGTTACATGTGTCCTAGAAGGCGAACGATTAGATAATAATGGTTAGGTTGCTACAACATAACCAGAATCATAGTTATGCTGCATTTCAGTTAATGTGGCAAACGATTAGGGAAGAATCTGCGGATATAGTGTTGATTGCAGATCCGTATCTGGCAACAACCAACGTCAAAGTGTTACGCAATGACGATAACACAGCAGCGGTAGTGGTTAACGCGGACTTACCAGTTAAGGTAGTCAGTAAGGCTCTGAAGGGTTTAATGGTAGTTGACATAGGTGATATGCGAGTGGTTAGCGTTTACGCGCCACCTAGATTTAGTATGGAAGAGTTCCAGATCATGTTGGATAACACGGTAATGGCCGTAACCGGTATCCACAAATTCGTTATCGGGGGGGACTTCAACGCTTGGTCAGCAAGTTGGAACAACCAACTTGGCGAGCGTGGAGAAACCCAGAAACGAAGAGGTGAGTTGGTCTTATCAACCTTTGCGCAGATTGACGCAATTTTATTGAACGACGGCAGCACCCCAACTTATGTTGGACCAGGGCGCACGTCAGTAGTTGATCTTACTTTTGCGAGCAGAACAGTTGCAAGATCATTTAAGTGGGAGGTGTTATCTAGCTATATGAACTCTGATCATCGTGCAATACGAATAGATCTTGAGACGCAAAGCGTGCGTAACCTGTCCCGACCCATAACGGGATGGAGCATCAAGTATTTTAGCAAAGATATATTTGAAGTTATGATGCAAGCCGCTTTTGAGACCGAGGTCACAACAAGCGAAGACTTAATGCGTATACTTGTCACGGCGTGTAATGCGACGATGACTAAGCGTAAGAGGTACACTCCTAACAAGAGTGCGTTTTGGTGGACGCTAGAGATTGAGGCACTTCGCAAAGAGTGCAAACACCGCGATCGATTAGCGCAAAGAGCATTTAATACTGATCTCTATTCTACTTTTAGGGACGAGTTCAAGGTGGCAAGGAATGCCCTCAAGCGACTGATCAAGCATACCCGACAGAGGAAGTGGAAAGAGTTCCTGGGAACAGCGAACAACGCATCATTTGGTATAGTATATCATACGTTCAAGAAAGTGGCCGAGGGTTCGATTGGACCCCGAACTATGACATTAGACGAGTTTAGGGTAGTGGTGAGCGAGCTTTTTCCTACTCACCCGAACACGGTGTGGCCTGATTATCGTGTCGATCAGCCACGAGAGTTTGAAAGAATTACTAATGATGAGATTCTTGCGGTTGCCAGGAGACTACCTAACAAGAAGGCGCCGGGACCAGATGGTATCCCGAATGAGGCGCTGAAAGTTGGTATGTTGACTGCAACCGATGCATTTTGCAGGGTTTACCAAGGCTGTTTAGAGAACGCGAAGTTCCCCGATGAGTGGAAAAGGCAGAGGTTGGTGTTAATACCGAAGCCGAACAAACCACCAGGGGAACCGGGCTCGGTTCGCCCCATTTGTCTACTAGACGGGGCAGGTAAAGGTCTAGAACGCATCATAGTGCAACGGTTAAATGCACACATCGAGGAGGTCAACGGACTGTCTGACGACCAATTTGGTTTCAGAAGTCGTCGATCAACAGTTGATGCGATTCAACGGGTAGTGGACATTGTTTCGGTAGCTAGAAGCAGAAACAGATACAGTGGACGGTATTGAGCAGTTGTTACATTAGACGTTACTAATGCTTTTAACAGTGCTTCGTGGTTGGCGATTGCAAATGCATTACAGAGAATTAACACTCCTAAATATCTGTATGATATCATTGGTGATTATTTTAGGAATCGTGTGCTGATGTATGATACCACAGATGGACCGGCAGAGATTGCAGTCACATCGGGTGTACCTCAAGGCTCGGTACTTGGCCCAACGTTATGGAACCTCATGTACGACGGTGTCCTACGAGTTGCAATGGTGGAAGGTGCACGGATTATCGGCTATGCAGACGATATAGTGTTGTTGGTGGAAGGTAATTGTGTTGATGATATTGAAATTCTCGTTTCCAGCCAGATTCGCATCATCGACAGATGGATGACCGACAACGGATTAAAGATAGCCCCGACCAAGACCGAGTTTATCATGGTCAGTTCCCATCAGAGGATACAGCACGGGGCTATCAGGGTAGGTGATCACGTAGTACATTCGTCGCGCAGCTTAAAGTATTTGGGGATGGTCTTAGATGACCGCCTCGAGTACACTTCACACATCAGGTATGCGGTGGAGAGAGCGACGAAGCTATGGACCACCTTGGTAAGGATGATGCCTAATAAGGCAGGTCCAAGTAGTAATGTTAGGCGAGTAATTGCTCTTACTGTTGTGGCGAAGGTCCGGTATGCCTCGCCCATTTGGTGTCATACCCTTAGATTTGCTAACCGTAGACAATGGCTACGTCGGTTTTACCGGCCAGTAGTCCAGCGAGTTATCTCTTCTTTCAGGACAACTTCTCACGATGCAGTCTGCGTGCTTGCGGGAATGATCCCGCTGCATCTCCTCCTGGACGAGGACTCCAGGACTTTTCATCGGAGACGAGCAGAGAACATCGCCGGATCGGTTGCACGTAACATGGAACGTGTCACAACTATGGAACGATGGCAACGAGAATGGGATGAGAGTGTTCACGGTCGGTGGACATACCGTCTCATACCCGACGTCAACAGATGGATAAGTAGAAGATTTGGTGGTGTAGATTTCTTTCTTTCTCAGTTTCTTTCCAGCCATGGCTTCTACGCCTACCAGCTTCATCGGATGCAGTTAACGGGTTCGCCGCTATGCGATGCGTGCGAGGAACCCGAGGACGCCGAACACACGATATTCCATTGTGTACGTCATCGTGAACTGATCATCAGACTTCAGCATCAAGTCGACGAGGAGTTAACGCCGGAGAACATCATCGAAGTTATGTCTGCTAACAGATATAACTGGAGCATGGTTCATCAAGCAGTACGGACGATTATGATTCGACAACAACATCGGAGACACGTCATCGAACGAGGCGAACGACGTGCTTTGCTCGCCAACATCCAGTTGGCCTTGCAGAGCAGCGACAGTGACGACGAGTAACGACAGGGATTCATCGTAGTTCATCGTAGCTTCATCGCCGAGGGCTAGACAGTGGCTAATCACCACTGTTGGAAGCCATTCGTTGCCTGGGATGATGGACATCCACCGCCCGAGTGACGTCGATACCCTAACGGGTGATCCACTCGGGGCCGGTTGAAGGCACGGAGGGGTTTTAGTGAGTAAGAATCTCACACTACCGGGGTTGATCACCCAGGTGTCTTATGCAAGATTTCCCCTTCGATAACAAAAAAAAAAAAAAAAAAAAAAAGGTAGCCAAATGTGCCCGGCAAAGTCCGACCACCACCTCCACGCGGTGCCGGGCGGGGTAGGGGCCCGTCATTAAGTTGACGAGGCCCCGAGCTAACGGTGGCGGTGAAGACGGCGTTGAGCATGACAACGTCGCAGGGGAGGGTGTGGTGTTAAGTCGCCACACCCTACATTCTGTCAAGTGGGATACTGAACTCGAGAGGATAATACCTCTGCGCGGATTAGACTAGGGTACGGTTTATGGAATAACTAGGATGTACACGGGCTGGCGGATGAACCCGCCGAACCCTTAGTAAAGCAGGGTGAAACCTGCTTGAAACGGGGGAGGGCTAAGGGGGATTCTGTCACCGCTCTATTAAAACTTAGCAAGTCTTAGGTAGCGCTCCAAGACTGTCGCCATACGATACGCTCTATGGCAAATGCAGGTGTGGGTGGGTTCAGCCCCACTTTGCTCCGGTTCGGCACTGAGCCCGTCGTCTCATAAGGGCGCGGGCCAACCCTCGCGTGGAGCTCCCTGTTTCATAGCCACCCACGGAACCAAATAGGAGACTGCATAAACAGACGCGGATAGCGGGCCTGAGTTTGAGCCCAATAGAATGAGTAACGTTAAAACTAAGAAGGTCAAAAAGACCAAGGGGGTGGACAAGAAAGATCCGGACCAAGCATTCATGGATCTTCAAGATCGGATGGAGGCTATGCGTTTTGGGATAAGTAAACTCGATGATGAGTCTTCCCATTTTACGCTAGTAACGGTAATGATGGACTTCCTCGATGAGGTAATGTCCGAATTTCGAAGGTACAGAGCCGTTAATCGCATGCAGCAGGTCCTCGACCGTCAAACGCAAACGTCGTTTGACGGTAACGATGGATTCGGGCCGCAAACGCGAAAAGGCAGAAGACCAGTGGCTGATGACCAACAGCCTGGTCCAAGTGGGTTGCAAAGGTTGCAACAACAACAACAACAACCATCGAGGTTGACCCCTGTTAGGGAAGCGGTGGAAAATATTCCAAGTCCGAGAAACGGACCGAATATTAATGAGGGTAGCATTAATAAGAGGAAGAAGAAGAAGAGCAAGAAGAAGCAGAATAAGCCCAGGAAGCGGCCTGAGGCTCTGCTGATATCGGACTGCACTTCCGAGGAGCTGGCGAAATTGCTCAAGGAAATGAAGCAGTCCGATGCTCTTAAATCGGTTGGAGAGACAATCTCTAAGGTCCGACGGGCCCAAAATGGAGGCATGTTGCTAGAATTGAAGCAGGGTAGTTCTGCTAGTGCAATTGCCCCAAAGGTTAAGGAAGCGGTGAAGGGCAAGGCGTCAGTGAGAACGCTAGCTCCTTCTAAAATGATTGAGATCATGCATCTCGATGAAATTACCACCCCAGAGGAGGTTGCGGAGTCTGTCAAAGCACAGCTCAACATCGAGATAGAAATAGATCGTATCAAAATGAAGAAAGGCCGCGCGGCCGGTACGCAGTGGGCACGGATCAACGTATCGCTGCCAGACTTTCAAAGCTTCCTGAATTTGGGAAAGCTGAAAGTTGGTTGGTCGATATGCCATATCCGTGAGGTAATGGAGGAGCAGAAATGCTATAAGTGTTGGAAGGTAGGCCATACGAGCTATCATTGTAAGGAACCAGACAGAAGTAATCTGTGCTGGAAATGCGGTTTGAGTGGACACAAGAAGCAAGCTTGTACCAACTCTGTCAAGTGTTTGGATTGCGGTACGAGGTCACAGAACCTTCACGCAACGGGCAGTTACATGTGTCCTAGAAGGCGAACGATTAGATCATAATGGTTAGGTTGCTACAACATAACCAGAATCATAGTTATGCTGCATTTCAGTTAATGTGGCAAACGATTAGGGAAGAATCTGCGGATATAGTGTTGATTGCAGATCCGTATCTGGCAACAACCAACGTCAAAGTGTTACGCAATGACGATAACACAGCAGCGGTAGTGGTTAACGCGGACTTACCAGTTAAGGTAGTCAGTAAGGCTCTGAAGGGTTTAATGATAGTTGACATAGGTGATATGCGAGTGGTTAGCGTTTACGCGCCACCTAGATTTAGTATGGAAGAGTTCCAGATCATGTTGGATAACACGGTAATGGCCGTAACCGGTATCCACAAATTCGTTATCGGGGGGGACTTCAACGCTTGGTCAGTAAGTTGGAACAACCAACTTGGCGAGCGTGGAGAAACCCAGAAACGAAGAGGTGAGTTGGTCTTATCAACCTTTGCGCAGATTGACGCAATTTTATTGAACGACGGCAGCACCCCAACTTATGTTGGACCAGGGCGTACGTCAGTAGTTGATCTTACTTTTGCGAGCAGAACAGTTGCAAGATCATTTAAGTGGGAGGTGTTATCTAGCTATATGAACTCTGATCATCGTGCGATACGCATAGATCTTGAGACGCAAAGCGTGCGTAACTTGTCCCGACCCATAACGGGATGGAGCATCAAGTATTTTAGCAAAGATATATTTGAAGTTATGATGCAAGCCGCTTTTGAGACCGAGGTCACAACAAGCGAAGACTTAATGCGTATACTTGTCACGGCGTGTAATGCGACGATGACCAAGCGTAAGAGGTACACTCCTAACAAGAGTGCATTTTGGTGGACGCTAGAGATTGAGGCACTTCGCAAAGAGTGCAAACACCGCGATCGATTAGTGCAAAGAGCTTTTAATACTGATCTCTATTCTACTTTTAGGGACGAGTTCAAGGTGGCACGGAATGCCCTCAAACGATTGATCAAGCATACCCGACAGAGGAAGTGGAAAGAGTTCCTGGGAACAGCGAACAACGCATCATTTGGTATAGTATATCATACGTTCAAGAAAGTGGCCGAGGGTTCGATTGGACCCCGAACCATGACATTGGACGAGTTTAGGGAAGTGGTGAGCGAGCTTTTCCTACTCACCCAAACACGGTGTGGCCTGATTATCGTATCGATCAGCCACGAGAGTTTGAAAGAATTACTAATGATGAGATTCTTGCGGTTGCCAGGAGACTACCCAACAAGAAGGCGCCGGGACCAGATGGTATCCCGAATGAGGCGCTGAAAGTTGGTATGTTGACTGCAACCGATGCATTTTGTAGGGTTTACCAAGGCTGTTTAGAGAACGCGAAGTTCCCCGATGAGTGGAAAAGGCAGAGGTTGGTGTTAATACCGAAACCGAACAAACCACCAGGGGAACCGGGTTCGGTTCGCCCCATTTGTCTATTAGACGGGGCAGGCAAAGGTCTCGAACGCATCATAGTGCAACGGTTAAATGCACACATCGAGGAGGTCAACGGACTGTCTGACGACCAATTTGGTTTCAGAAGTCGTCGATCAACGGTTGATGCGATTCAACGGGTAGTGGACATTGTTTCGGTAGCTAGAAGTAGAAACAGATACAGTGGACGGTATTGTGCAGTTGTTACATTAGATGTTACTAATGCTTTTAACAGTGCTTCGTGGTTGGCTATTGCAAATGCATTACAGAGAATTAACACTCCTAAATATCTGTATGATATCATTGGTGATTATTTTAGGAATCGTGTGCTGATGTATGATACCACAGATGGACCGGCAGAGATTGCAGTCACATCGGGTGTACCTCAAGGCTCGGTACTTGGCCCAACGTTATGGAACCTCATGTACGACGGTGTCCTACGAGTTGCAATGGTGGAAGGTGCACGGATTATCGGCTATGCAGACGATATAGTGTTGTTGGTGGAAGGTAATTGTGTTGATGATATTGAAATTCTCGTTTCCAGCCAGATTCGCATCATCGACAGATGGATGACCGACAACGGATTAAAGATAGCCCCGACCAAGACCGAGTTTATTATGGTCAGTTCCCATCAGAGGATACAGCACGGGGCTATCAGGGTAGGTGATCACGTAGTACATTCGTCGCGCAGCTTAAAGTATTTGGGGATGGTCTTAGATGACCGCCTCGAATACACTTCACACATCAGGTATGCGGTGGAGAGAGCGACGAAGCTATGGACCACCTTGGTAAGGATGATGCCTAATAAGGCAGGTCCAAGTAGTAATGTTAGGCGAGCAATTGCTCTTACTGTTGTGGCGAAGGTCCGGTATGCCTCGCCCATTTGGTGTCATACCCTTAGATTTGCTAACCGTAGACAATGGCTACGTCGGTTTTACCGGCCAGTAGTCCAGCGAGTTATCTCTTCTTTCAGGACAACTTCTCACGATGCAGTCTGCGTGCTTGCGGGAATGATCCCGCTTCATCTCCTCCTGGACGAGGACTCCAGGACTTTTCATCGGAGACGAGCAGAGAACATCGCCGGATCGGTTGCACGTAACATGGAACGTGTCACAACTATGGAACGATGGCAACGAGAGTGGGATGAGAGTGTTCACGGTCGGTGGACATACCGTCTCATACCCGACGTCAACAGATGGATAAGTAGAAGATTTGGTGGTGTAGATTTCTTTCTTTCCCAGTTTCTTTCCAGCCATGGCTTCTACGCCTACCAGCTTCATCGGATGCAGTTAACGGGTTCGCCGCTATGCGATGCGTGCGAGGAACCCGAGGACGCCGAACACACGATATTCCATTGTGTACGTCATCGTGAATTGATCATCAGACTTCAGCATCAAGTCGACGAGGAGTTAACGCCGGAGAACATCATCGAAGTTATGTCTGCTAACAGATATAACTGGAGCATGGTTCATCAAGCAGTACGGACGGTTATGATTCGACAACAACATCGGAGACACGTCATCGAACGAGGCGAACGACGTGCTTTGCTCGCCAACATCCAGTTGGCCTTGCAGAGCAGCGACAGTGACGACGAGTAACGACAAGGATTCATCGTAGTTCATCGTAGCTTCATCGCCGAGGGCTAGACAGTGGCTAATCACCACTGTTGGAAGCCATTCGTTGCCTGGGATGATGGACATCCACCGCCCGAGTGACGTCGATACCCTAACGGGTGATCCACTCGGGGCCGGTTGAAGGCACGGAGGGGTTTTAGTGAGTAAGAATCTCACACTACCGGGGTTGATCACCCAGGTGTCTTATGCAAGATTTCCCCTTCGATAACAAAAAAAAAAAAAAAAAAAAAAGGTAGCCAAATGTGCCCGGCAAAGTCCGACCACCACCTCCACGCGGTGCCGGGCGGGGTAGGGGCCCGTCATTAAGTTGACGAGGCCCCGAGCTAACGGTGGCGGTGAAGACGGCGTTGAGCATGACAACGTCGCAGGGGAGGGTGTGGTGTTAAGTCGCCACACCCTACATTCTGTCAAGTGGGATACTGAACTCGAGAGGATAATACCTCTGCGCGGATTAGACTAGGGTACGGTTAATGGTATAACTAGGATGTACACGGGCTGGCGGATGAACCCGCCGAACCCTTAGTAAAGCAGGGTGAAACCTGCTTGAAACGGGGGAGGGCTAAGGGGGATTCTGTCACCGCTCTATTAAAACTTAGCAAGTCTTAGGTAGCGCTCCAAGACTGTCGCCATACGATACGCTCTATGGCAAATGCAGGTGTGGGTGGGTTCAGCCCCACTTTGCTCCGGTTCGGCACTGAGCCCGTCGTCTCATAAGGGCGCGGGCCAACCCTCGCGTGGAGCTCCCTGTTTCATAGCCACCCACGGAACCAAATAGGAGACTGCATAAACAGACGCGGATAGCGGGCCTGAGTTTGAGCCCAATAGAATGAGTAACACTAAAACTAAGAAGGTCAAAAAGACCAAGGGGGTGGACAAGAAAGATCCGGACCAAGCGTTCATGGATCTTCAAGATCGGATGGAGGCTATGCGTTTTGGGATAAGTAAACTCGATGATGAGTCTTCCCATTTTACGCTAGTAACGGTAATGATGGACTTCCTCGATGAGGTAATGTCCGAATTTCGAAGGTACAGAGCCGTTAATCGCATGCAGCAAGTCCTCGACCGTCAAACGCAAACGTCGTTTGACGGTAACGATGGATTCGGGCCGCAAACGCGAAAAGGCAGAAGACCAGTGGCTGATGACCAACAGCCTGGTCCAAGTGGGTTGCAAAGGTTGCAACAACAACAACAACAACCATCGAGGTTGACCCCTTTTAGGGAAGCGGTGGAAAATATTCCAAGTCCGAGAAACGGACCGAATATTAATGAGGGTAGAATTAATAAGAGGAAGAAGAAGAAGAGCAAGAAGAAGCAGAATAAGCCCAGGAAGCGGCCTGAGGCTCTGCTGATATCGGACTGCACTTCCGAGGAGCTGGCGAAATTGCTCAAGGAAATGAAGCAGTCCGATGCTCTTAAATCGGTTGGAGAGACAATCTCTAAGGTCCGACGGGCCCAAAATGGAGGCATGTTGCTAGAATTGAAGCAGGGTAGTTCTGCTAGTGCAATTGCCCCAAAGGTTAAGGAAGCGGTGAAGGGCAAGGCGTCAGTGAGAACGCTAGCTCCTTCTAAAATGATTGAGATCATGCATCTCGATGAAGTTACCACCCCAGAGGAGGTTGCGGAGTCTGTCAAAGCACAGCTCAACATCGAGATAGAAATAGATCGTATCAAAATGAAGAAAGGCCGCGCGGCCGGTACGCAGTGGGCACGGATCAACGTATCGCTGCCAGACTTTCAAAGCTTCCTGAATTTGGGAAAGCTGAAAGTTGGTTGGTCGATATGCCATATCCGTGAGGTAATGGAGGAGCAGAAATGCTACAAGTGTTGGAAGGTAGGCCATACGAGCTATCATTGTAAGGAACCAGACAGAAGTAATCTGTGCTGGAAATGCGGTTTGAGTGGACACAAGAAGCAAGCTTGTACCAACTCTGTCAAGTGTTTGGATTGCGGTACGAGGTCACAGAACCCTCACGCAACGGGCAGTTATATGTGTCCCCGAAGGCGAACGATTAGATCATAATGGTTAGGTTGCTACAACATAACCAGAATCACAGTTATGCTGCATTTCAGTTAATGTGGCAAACGATTAGGGAAGAATCTGCGGATATAGTGTTGATTGCAGATCCGTATCTGGCAACAACCAACGTCAAAGTGTTACGCAATGACGATAACACAGCAGCGGTAGTGGTTAACGCGGACTTACCAGTTAAGGTAGTCAGTAAGGCTCTGAAGGGTTTAATGATAGTTGACATAGGTGATATGCGAGTGGTTAGCGTTTACGCGCCACCTAGATTTAGTACGGAAGAGTTCCAGATCATGTTGGATAACACGGTAATGGCCGTAACCGGTATCCACAAATTCGTTATCGGGGGGGACTTCAACGCTTGGTCAGTAAGTTGGAACAACCAACTTGGCGAGCGTGGAGAAACCCAGAAACGAAGAGGTGAGTTGGTCTTATCAACCTTTGCGCAGATTGACGCATTATTATTGAACGACGGCAGCACCCCAACTTATGTTGGACCAGGGCGTACGTCAGTAGTTGATCTTACTTTTGCGAGCAGAACCGTAGCAAGATCATTTAAGTGGGAGGTGTTATCTAGCTATATGAACTCGGATCATCGTGCAATACGAATAGATCTTGAGACGCAAAGCGTGCGTAATCTGTCCCGACCCATAACGGGATGGAGCATCAAGTATTTTAGCAAAGATATATTTGAAGTTATGATGCAAGCCGCTTTTGAGACCGAGGTCACAACAAGCGAAGACTTAATGCGTATACTTGTCACGGCGTGTAATGCGACGATGACTAAGCGTAAGAGGTACACTCCTAACAAGAGTGCATTTTGGTGGACGCTAGAGATTGAGGCACTTCGCAAAGAGTGCAAACACCGCGATCGATTAGCGCAAAGAGCATTTAATACTGATCTCTATTCTACTTTTAGGGACGAGTTCAAGGTGGCACGGAATGCCCTCAAGCGATTGATCAAGCATACCCGACAGAGGAAGTGGAAAGAGTTCCTGGGAACAGCGAACAACGCATCATTTGGTATTGTATATCATACGTTCAAGAAAGTGGCCGAGGGTTCGATTGGACCCCGAACTATGACATTAGACGAGTTTAGGGAAGTGGTGAGCGAGCTTTTTCCTACTCACCCAAACACGGTGTGGCCTGATTATCGTATTGATCAGCCACGAGAGTTTGAAAGAATTACTAATGATGAGATTCTTGCGGTTGCCAGGAGACTACCCAACAAGAAGGCGCCGGGACCAGATGGTATCCCGAATGAGGCGCTGAAAGTTGGTATGTTGACTGCAACCGATGCATTTCGCAGGGTTTACCAAGGCTGTTTAGAGAACGCGAAGTTCCCCGATGAGTGGAAAAGGCAGAGGTTGGTGTTAATACCGAAGCCGAACAAACCACCAGGGGAACCGGGTTCGGTTCGCCCCATTTGTCTATTAGACGGGGCAGGCAAAGGTCTCGAACGCATCATAGTGCAACGGTTAAATGCACACATCGAGGAGGTCAACGGACTGTCTGACGACCAATTTGGTTTCAGAAGTCGTCGATCAACAGTTGATGCGATTCAACGGGTAGTGGACATTGTTTCGGTAGCTAGAAGCAGAAACCGATACAGTGGACGGTATTGTGCAGTTGTTACATTAGATGTTACTAATGCTTTTAACAGTGCTTCGTGGTTGGCGATTGCTAATGCATTACAGAGAATTAACACTCCTAAATATCTTTATGATATCATTGGTGATTATTTTAGGAATCGTGTGCTGATGTATGATACCACAGATGGACCGGCAGAGATTGCAGTCACATCGGGTGTACCACAAGGCTCGGTACTTGGCCCAACGTTATGGAACCTCATGTACGACGGTGTCCTACGAGTTGCAATGGTGGAAGGTGCACGGATTATCGGCTATGCAGACGATATAGTGTTGTTGGTGGAAGGTAATTGTGTTGATGATATTGAAATTCTCGTTTCCAGCCAGATTCGCATCATCGACAGATGGATGACCGATAATGGATTAAAGATAGCCCCGACCAAGACCGAGTTTATCATGGTCAGTTCCCATCAGAGGATACAGCACGGGGCTATCCGGGTAGGTGATCACGTAGTACATTCGTCGCGCAGCTTAAAGTATTTGGGGATGGTCTTAGATGACCGCCTCGAGTACACTTCACACATCAGGTATGCGGTGGAGAGAGCGACGAAGCTATGGACCACCTTGGTAAGGATGATGCCTAATAAGGCAGGTCCGAGTAGTAATGTTAGGCGAGCAATTGCTCTTACTGTTGTGGCGAAGGTCCGGTATGCCTCGCCCATTTGGTGTCATACCCTTAGATTTGCTAACCGTAGACAATGGCTACGTCGGTTTTACCGGCCAGTAGTCCAGCGAGTTATCTCTTCTTTCAGGACAACTTCTCACGATGCAGTCTGCGTGCTTGCGGGAATGATCCCGCTGCATCTCCTCCTGGACGAGGACTCCAGGACTTTTCATCGGAGACGAGCAGAGAACATCGCCGGATCGGTTGCACGTAACATGGAACGTGTCACAACTATGGAACGATGGCAACGAGAATGGGATGAGAGTGTTCACGGTCGGTGGACATACCGTCTCATACCCGACGTCAACAGATGGATAAGTAGAAGATTTGGTGGTGTAGATTTCTTTCTTTCCCAGTTTCTTTCCAGCCATGGCTTCTACGCCTACCAGCTTCATCGGATGCAGTTAACGGGCTCGCCGCTATGCGATGCGTGCGAGGAACCCGAGGACGCCGAACACACGATATTCCATTGTGTACGTCATCGTGAATTGATCATCAGACTTCAGCATCAAGTCGACGAGGAGTTAACGCCGGAGAACATCATCGAAGTTATGTCTGCTAACAGATATAACTGGAGCATGGTTCATCAAGCAGTACGGACGATTATGATTCGACAACAACATCGGAGACACGTCATCGAACGAGGCGAACGACGTGCTTTGCTCGCCAACATCCAGTTGGCCTTGCAGAGCAGCGACAGTGACGACGAGTAACGACAAGGATTCATCGTAGTTCATCGTAGCTTCATCGCCGAGGGCTAGACAGTGGCTAATCACCACTGTTGGAAGCCATTCGTTGCCTGGGATGATGGACATCCACCGCCCGAGTGACGTCGATACCCTAACGGGTGATCCACTCGGGGCCGGTTGAAGGCACGGAGGGGTTTTAGTGAGTAAGAATCTCACACTACCGGGGTTGATCACCCAGGTGTCTTATGCAAGATTTCCCCTTCGATAACAAACAAAAAAAAAAAAAAAAAAAAGGTAGCCAAATGTACTGAAGCAAGTGAGATTTGAGTAATGGTCGTTGGTGTTGATACCCACGTATCTGACCACACGACCATTCATATAGATTTTGCCCGGCAAAGTCCGACCACCACCTCCACGCGGTGCCGGGCGGGGTAGGGGCCCGTCATTAAGTTGACGAGGCCCCGAGCTAACGGTGGCGGTGAAGACGGCGTTGAGCATGACAACGTCGCAGGGGAGGGTGTGGTGTTAAGTCGCCACACCCTACATTCTGTCAAGTGGGATACTGAACTCGAGAGGATAATACCTCTGCGCGGATTAGACTAGGGTACGGTTTATGGAATAATTAGGATGTACACGGGCTGGCGGATGAACCCGCCGAACCCTTAGTAAAGCAGGGTGAAACCTGCTTGAAACGGGGGAGGGCTAAGGGGGATTCTGTCACCGCTCTATTAAAACTTAGCAAGTCTTAGGTAGCGCTCCAAGACTGTCGCCATACGATACGCTCTATGGCAAATGCAGGTGTGGGTGGGTTCAGCCCCACTTTGCTCCGGTTCGGCACTGAGCCCGTCGTCTCATAAGGGCGCGGGCCAACCCTCGCGTGGAGCTCCCTGTTTCATAGCCACCCACGGAACCAAATAGGAGACTGCATAAACAGACGCGGATAGCGGGCCTGAGTTTGAGCCCAATAGAATGAGTAACGTTAAAACTAAGAAGGTCAAAAAGACCAAGGGGGTGGACAAGAAAGATCCGGACCAAGCGTTCATGGATCTTCAAGATCGGATGGAGGCTATGCGTTTTGGGATAAGCAAGCTCGATGATGAGTCTTCCCATTTTACGCTAGTAACGGTAATGATGGACTTCCTCGATGAGGTAATGTCCGAATTTCGAAGGTACAGAGCCGTTAATCGCATGCAGCAGGTCCTCGACCGTCAAACGCAAACGTCGTTTGACGGTAACGATGGATTCGGGCCGCAAACGCGAAAAGGCAGAAGACCAGTGGCTGATGACCAACAGCCTGGTCCAAGTGGGTTGCAAAGGTTGCAACAACAACAACAACAACCATCGAGGTTGACCCCTGTTAGGGAAGCGGTGGAAAATATTCCAAGTCCGAGAAACGGACCGAATATTAATGAGGGTAGCATTAATAAGAGGAAGAAGAAGAAGAGCAAGAAGAAGCAGAATAAGCCCAGGAAGCGGCCTGAGGCTCTGCTGATATCGGACTGCACTTCCGAGGAGCTGGCGAAATTGCTCAAGGAAATGAAGCAGTCCGATGCTCTTAAATCGGTTGGAGAGACAATCTCTAAGGTCCGACGGGCCCAGAATGGAGGCATGTTGCTAGAACTTAAGCAGGGTAGTTCTGCTAGTGCAATTGCCCCAAAGGTTAAGGAAGCGGTGAAGGGCAAGGCGTCAGTGAGAACGCTAGCTCCTTCTAAAATGATTGAGATCATGCATCTCGATGAAATTACCACCCCAGAGGAGGTTGCGGAGTCTGTCAAAGCACAGCTCAACATCGAGATAGAAATAGATCGTATCAAAATGAAGAAAGGCCGCGCGGCCGGTACGCAGTGGGCACGGATCAACGTATCGCTGCCAGACTTTCAAAGCTTCCTGAATTTGGGAAAGCTGAAAGTTGGTTGGTCGATATGCCATATCCGTGAGGTAATGGAGGAGCAGAAATGCTATAAGTGTTGGAAGGTAGGCCATACGAGCTATCATTGTAAGGAACCAGACAGAAGTAATCTGTGCTGGAAATGCGGTTTGAGTGGACACAAGAAGCAAGCTTGTACCAACTCTGTCAAGTGTTTGGATTGCGGTACGAGGTCACAGAACCCTCACGCAACGGGCAGTTATATGTGTCCTAGAAGGCGAACGATTAGACCATAATGGTTAGGTTGCTACAACATAACCAGAATCATAGTTATGCTGCATTTCAGTTAATGTGGCAAACGATTAGGGAAGAATCTGCGGACATAGTGTTGATTGCAGATCCGTATCTGGCAACAACAAACGTCAAAGTGTTACGCAATGACGATAACACAGCAGCGGTAGTGGTTAACGCGGACTTACCAGTTAAGGTAGTCAGTAAGGCTCTGAAGGGTTTAATGGTAGTTGACATAGGTGATATGCGAGTGGTTAGCGTTTACGCGCCACCTAGATTTAGTATGGAAGAGTTCCAGATCATGTTGGATAACACGGTAATGGCCGTAACCGGTATCCACAAATTCGTTATCGGGGGGGACTTCAACGCTTGGTCAGTAAGTTGGAACAACCAACTTGGCGAGCGTGGAGAAACCCAGAAACGAAGAGGTGAGTTGGTCTTATCAACCTTTGCGCAGATTGACGCAATTTTATTGAACGACGGCAGCACCCCAACTTATGTTGGACCAGGGCGCACGTCAGTAGTTGATCTTACTTTTGCGAGCAGAACAGTTGCAAGATCATTTAAGTGGGAGGTGTTATCTAGCTATATGAACTCTGATCATCGTGCAATACGAATAGATCTTGAGACGCAAAGCGTGCGTAACTTGTCCCGACCCATAACGGGATGGAGCATCAAGTATTTTAGCAAAGATATATTTGAAGTTATGATGCAAGCCGCTTTTGAGACCGAGGTCACAACAAGCGAAGACTTAATGCGTATACTTGTCACGGCGTGTAATGCGACGATGACCAAGCGTAAGAGGTACACTCCTAACAAGAGTGCATTTTGGTGGACGCTAGAGATTGAGGCACTTCGCAAAGAGTGCAAACACCGCGATCGGTTAGCGCAAAGAGCATTTAATACTGATCTCTATTCTACTTTTAGGGACGAGTTCAAGGTGGCACGGAATGCCCTCAAGCGATTGATCAAGCATACCCGACAGAGGAAGTGGAAAGAGTTCCTGGGAACAGCGAACAACGCATCATTTGGTATTGTATATCATACGTTCAAGAAAGTGGCCGAGGGTTCGATTGGACCCCGAACCATGACATTGGACGAGTTTAGGGAAGTGGTGAGCGAGCTTTTTCCTACTCACCCGAACACGGTGTGGCCTGATTATCGTGTCGATCAGCCACGAGAGTTTGAAAGAATTACTAATGATGAGATTCTTGCGGTTGCCAGGAGACTACCTAACAAGAAGGCGCCGGGACCAGATGGTATCCCGAATGAGGCGCTGAAAGTTGGTATGTTGACTGCAACCGATGCATTTTGCAGGGTTTACCAAGGCTGTTTAGAAAACGCGAAGTTCCCCGATGAGTGGAAAAGGCAGAGGTTGGTGTTAATACCGAAGCCGAACAAACCACCAGGGGAACCGGGTTCAGTTCGCCCCATTTGTCTACTAGACGGGGCAGGTAAAGGTCTCGAACGCATCATAGTGCAACGGTTAAATGCACACATCGAGGAGGTCAACGGACTGTCTGACGACCAATTTGGTTTCAGAAGTCGTCGATCAACAGTTGATGCGATTCAACGGGTAGTGGACATTGTTTCGGTAGCTAGAAGCAGAAACCGATACAGTGGACGGTATTGTGCAGTTGTTACATTAGATGTTACTAATGCTTTTAACAGTGCTTCGTGGTTGGCGATTGCTAATGCATTACAGAGAATTAACACTCCTAAATATCTTTATGATATCATTGGTGATTATTTTAGGAATCGTGTGCTGATGTATGATACCACAGATGGACCGGCAGAGATTGCAGTCACATCGGGTGTACCACAAGGCTCGGTACTTGGCCCAACGTTATGGAACCTCATGTACGACGGTGTCCTACGAGTTGCAATGGTGGAAGGTGCACGGATTATCGGCTATGCAGACGATATAGTGTTGTTGGTGGAAGGTAATTGTGTTGATGATATTGAAATTCTCGTTTCCAGCCAGATTCGCATCATCGACAGATGGATGACCGATAATGGATTAAAGATAGCCCCGACCAAGACCGAGTTTATCATGGTCAGTTCCCATCAGAGGATACAGCACGGGGCTATCCGGGTAGGTGATCACGTAGTACATTCGTCGCGCAGCTTAAAGTATTTGGGGATGGTCTTAGATGACCGCCTCGAGTACACTTCACACATCAGGTATGCGGTGGAGAGAGCGACGAAGCTATGGACCACCTTGGTAAGGATGATGCCTAATAAGGCAGGTCCGAGTAGTAATGTTAGGCGAGCAATTGCTCTTACTGTTGTGGCGAAGGTCCGGTATGCCTCGCCCATTTGGTGTCATACCCTTAGATTTGCTAACCGTAGACAATGGCTACGTCGGTTTTACCGGCCAGTAGTCCAGCGAGTTATCTCTTCTTTCAGGACAACTTCTCACGATGCAGTCTGCGTGCTTGCGGGAATGATCCCGCTGCATCTCCTCCTGGACGAGGACTCCAGGACTTTTCATCGGAGACGAGCAGAGAACATCGCCGGATCGGTTGCACGTAACATGGAACGTGTCACAACTATGGAACGATGGCAACGAGAATGGGATGAGAGTGTTCACGGTCGGTGGACATACCGTCTCATACCCGACGTCAACAGATGGATAAGTAGAAGATTTGGTGGTGTAGATTTCTTTCTTTCCCAGTTTCTTTCCAGCCATGGCTTCTACGCCTACCAGCTTCATCGGATGCAGTTAACGGGCTCGCCGCTATGCGATGCGTGCGAGGAACCCGAGGACGCCGAACACACGATATTCCATTGTGTACGTCATCGTGAATTGATCATCAGACTTCAGCATCAAGTCGACGAGGAGTTAACGCCGGAGAACATCATCGAAGTTATGTCTGCTAACAGATATAACTGGAGCATGGTTCATCAAGCAGTACGGACGATTATGATTCGACAACAACATCGGAGACACGTCATCGAACGAGGCGAACGACGTGCTTTGCTCGCCAACATCCAGTTGGCCTTGCAGAGCAGCGACAGTGACGACGAGTAACGACAAGGATTCATCGTAGTTCATCGTAGCTTCATCGCCGAGGGCTAGACAGTGGCTAATCACCACTGTTGGAAGCCATTCGTTGCCTGGGATGATGGACATCCACCGCCCGAGTGACGTCGATACCCTAACGGGTGATCCACTCGGGGCCGGTTGAAGGCACGGAGGGGTTTTAGTGAGTAAGAATCTCACACTACCGGGGTTGATCACCCAGGTGTCTTATGCAAGATTTCCCCTTCGATAACAAAAAAAAAAAAAAAAAAAAAAAGGTAGCCAAATGCGCCCGGCAAAGTCCGACCACCACCTCCACGCGGTGCCGGGCGGGGTAGGGGCCCGTCATTAAGTTGACGAGGCCCCGAGCTAACGGTGGCGGTGAAGACGGCGTTGAGCATGACAACGTCGCAGGGGAGGGTGTGGTGTTAAGTCGCCACACCCTACATTCTGTCAAGTGGGATACTGAACTCGAGAGGATAATACCTCTGCGCGGATTAGACTAGGGTACGGTTTATGGAATAACTAGGATGTACACGGGCTGGCGGATGAACCCGCCGAACCCTTAGTAAAGCAGGGTGAAACCTGCTTGAAACGGGGGAGGGCTAAGGGGGATTCTGTCACCGCTCTATTAAAACTTAGCAAGTCTTAGGTAGCGCTCCAAGACTGTCGCCATACGATACGCTCTATGGCAAATGCAGGTGTGGGTGGGTTCAGCCCCACTTTGCTCCGGTTCGGCACTGAGCCCGTCGTCTCATAAGGGCGCGGGCCAACCCTCGCGTGGAGCTCCCTGTTTCATAGCCACCCACGGAACCAAATAGGAGACTGCATAAACAGACGCGGATAGCGGGCCTGAGTTTGAGCCCAATAGAATGAGTAACGTTAAAACTAAGAAGGTCAAAAAGACCAAGGGGGTTGATAAGAAAGATCCGGACCAAGCGTTCATGGATCTTCAAGATCGGATGGAGGCTATGCGTTTTGGGATAAGTAAACTCGATGATGAGTCTTCCCATTTTACGCTAGTAACGGTAATGATGGACTTCCTCGATGAGGTAATGTCCGAATTTCGAAGGTACAGAGCCGTAAATCGCATGCAGCAGGTCCTCGACCGTCAAACGCAAACGTCGTTTGACGGTAACGATGGATTCGGGCCGCAAACGCGAAAAGGCAGAAGACCAGTGGCTGATGACCAACAGCCTGGTCCAAGTGGGTTGCAAAGGTTGCAACAACAACAACAACAACCATCGAGGTTGACCCCTGTTAGGGAAGCGGTGGAAAATATTCCAAGTCCGAGAAACGGACCGAATATTAATGAGGGTAGCATTAATAAGAGGAAGAAGAAGAAGAGCAAGAAGAAGCAGAATAAGCCCAGGAAGCGGCCTGAGGCTCTGCTGATATCGGACTGCACTTCCGAGGAGCTGGCGAAATTGCTCAAGGAAATGAAGCAGTCCGATGCTCTTAAATCGGTTGGAGAGACAATCTCTAAGGTCCGACGGGCCCAGAATGGTGGCATGTTGCTAGAATTGAAGCAGGGTAGTTCTGCTAGTGCAATTGCCCCAAAGGTTAAGGAAGCGGTGAAGGGCAAGGCGTCAGTGAGAACGCTAGCTCCTTCTAAAATGATTGAGATCATGCATCTCGATGAAATTACCACCCCAGAGGAGGTTGCGGAGTCTGTCAAAGCACAGCTCAACATCGAGATCGAAATAGATCGTATCAAAATGAAGAAAGGCCGCGCGGCCGGTACGCAGTGGGCACGGATCAACGTATCGCTGCCAGACTTTCAAAGCTTCCTGAATTTGGGAAAGCTGAAAGTTGGTTGGTCGATATGCCATATCCGTGAGGTAATGGAGGAGCAGAAATGCTATAAGTGTTGGAAGGTAGGCCATACGAGCTATCATTGTAGGGAACCAGACAGAAGTAATCTGTGCTGGAAATGCGGTTTGAGTGGACACAAGAAGCAAGCTTGTACCAACTCTGTTAAGTGTTTGGATTGCGGTACGAGGTCACAGAACCCTCACGCAACGGGCAGTTACATGTGTCCTAGAAGGCGAACGATTAGATCTTAATGGTTAGGTTGCTACAACATAACCAGAATCATAGTTATGCTGCATTTCAGTTAATGTGGCAAACGATTAGGGAAGAATCTGCGGATATAGTGTTGATTGCAGATCCGTATCTGGCAACAACCAACGTCAAAGTGTTACGCAATGACGATAACACAGCAGCGGTAGTGGTTAACGCGGACTTACCAGTTAAGGTAGTCAGTAAGGCTCTGAAGGGTTTAATGGTAGTTGACATAGGTGATATGCGAGTGGTTAGCGTTTACGCGCCACCTAGATTTAGTATGGAAGAGTTCCAGATCATGTTGGATAACACGGTAATGGCCGTAACCGGTATCCACAAATTCGTTATCGGGGGGGACTTCAACGCTTGGTCAGTAAGTTGGAACAACCAACTTGGCGAGCGTGGAGAAACCCAGAAACGAAGAGGTGAGTTGGTCTTATCAACCTTTGCGCAGATTGACGCAATTTTATTGAACGACGGCAGCACCCCAACTTACGTTGGACCAGGGCGCACGTCAGTAGTTGATCTTACTTTTGCGAGCAGAACAGTTGCAAGATCATTTAAGTGGGAGGTGTTATCTAGCTATATGAACTCTGATCATCGTGCAATACGAATAGATCTTGAGACGCAAAGCGTGCGTAACTTGTCCCGACCCATAACGGGATGGAGCATCAAGTATTTTAGCAAAGATATATTTGAAGTTATGATGCAAGCCGCTTTTGAGACCGAGGTCACAACAAGCGAAGACTTAATGCGTATACTTGTCACGGCGTGTAATGCGACGATGACCAAGCGTAAGAGGTACACTCCTAACAAGAGTGCATTTTGGTGGACGCTCGAGATTGAGGCACTTCGCAAAGAGTGCAAACACCGCGATCGATTAGCGCAAAGAGCATTTAATACTGATCTCTATTCTACTTTTAGGGACGAGTTCAAGGTGGCAAGGAATGCCCTCAAGCGATTGATCAAGCATACCCGACAGAGGAAGTGGAAAGAGTTCCTGGGAACAGCGAACAACGCATCATTTGGTATAGTATATCATACGTTCAAGAAAGTGGCCGAGGGTTCGATTGGACCCCGAACTATGACATTAGAGGAATTTCGGGAAGTGGTGAGCGAGCTTTTTCCTACTCACCCAAACACGGTGTGGCCTGATTATCGTATCGATCAG
This sequence comes from Anopheles coluzzii, assembly GCF_943734685.1. NCBI lineage: Eukaryota > Metazoa > Arthropoda > Insecta > Diptera > Culicidae > Anopheles > Anopheles coluzzii. The sequence continues at coordinate 28,128,192 of NC_064669.1, forward strand.
CCACGAGAGTTTGAAAGAATTACTAATGATGAGATTCTTGCGGTTGCCAGGAGACTACCCAACAAGAAGGCGCCGGGACCAGATGGTATCCCGAATGAGGCGCTGAAAGTTGGTATGTTGACTGCAACCGATGCATTTTGCAGGGTTTACCAAGGCTGTTTAGAGAACGCGAAGTTCCCCGATGAGTGGAAAAGGCAGAGGTTGGTGTTAATACCGAAGCCGAACAAACCACCAGGGGAACCGGGTTCGGTACGCCCCATTTGTCTATTAGACGGGGCAGGTAAAGGTCTAGAACGCATCATAGTGCAACGGTTAAATGCACACATCGAGGAGGTCAACGGACTGTCTGACGACCAATTTGGTTTCAGAAGTCGTCGATCAACGGTTGATGCGATTCAACGGGTAGTGGACATTGTTTCGGTAGCTAGAAGCAGAAACCGATACAGTGGACGGTATTGTGCAGTTGTTACATTAGATGTTACTAATGCTTTTAACAGTGCTTCGTGGTTGGCGATTGCTAATGCATTACAGAGGATTAACACTCCTAAATATCTTTATGATATCATTGGTGATTATTTTAGGAATCGTGTGCTGATGTATGATACCACAGATGGACCGGCAGAGATTGCAGTCACATCGGGTGTACCTCAAGGCTCGGTACTTGGCCCAACGTTATGGAACCTCATGTACGACGGTGTCCTACGAGTTGCAATGGTGGAAGGTGCACGGATTATCGGCTATGCAGACGATATAGTATTGTTGGTGGAAGGTAATTGTGTTGATGATATTGAAATTCTCGTTTCCAGCCAGATTCGCATCATCGACAGATGGATGACCGATAATGGATTAAAGATAGCCCCGACCAAGACCGAGTTTATCATGGTCAGCTCCCATCAGAGGATACAGCACGGGGCTATCAGGGTAGGTGATCACGTAGTACATTCGTCGCGCAGCTTAAAGTATTTGGGGATGGTCTTAGATGACCGCCTCGAATACACTTCACACATCAGGTATGCGGTGGAGAGAGCGACGAAGCTATGGACCACCTTGGTAAGGATGATGCCTAATAAGGCAGGTCCAAGTAGTAATGTTAGGCGAGTAATTGCTCTTACTGTTGTGGCGAAGGTCCGGTATGCCTCGCCTATTTGGTGTCATACCCTTAGATTTGCTAACCGTAGACAATGGCTACGTCGGTTTTACCGGCCAGTAGTCCAGCGAGTTATCTCTTCTTTCAGGACAACTTCTCATGATGCAGTCTGCGTGCTTGCGGGAATGATCCCGCTGCATCTCCTCCTGGACGAGGACTCCAGGACTTTTCATCGGAGACGAGCAGAGAACATCGCCGGATCGGTTGCACGTAACATGGAACGTGTCACAACTATGGAACGATGGCAACGAGAATGGGATGAGAGTGTTCACGGTCGGTGGACATACCGTCTCATACCCGACGTCAACAGATGGATAAGTAGAAGATTTGGTGGTGTAGATTTCTTTCTTTCCCAGTTTCTTTCCAGCCATGGCTTCTACGCCTACCAGCTTCATCGGATGCAGTTAACGGGTTCGCCGCTATGCGATGCGTGCGAGGAACCTGAGGACGCCGAACACACGATATTCCATTGTGTACGTCATCGTGAACTGATCATCAGACTTCAGCATCAAGTCGACGAGGAGTTAACGCCGGAGAACATCATCGAAGTTATGTCTGCTAACAGATATAACTGGAGCATGGTTCATCAAGCAGTACGGACGATTATGATTCGACAACAACATCGAAGACACGTCATCGAACGAGGCGAACGACGTGCTTTGCTCGCCAACATCCAGTTGGCCTTGCAGAGCAGCGACAGTGACGACGAGTAACGACAAGGATTCATCGTAGTTCATCGTAGCTTCATCGCCGAGGGCTAGACAGTGGCTAATCACCACTGTTGGAAGCCATTCGTTGCCTGGGATGATGGACATCCACCGCCCGAGTGACGTCTATACCCTAACGGGTGATCCACTCGGGGCCGGTTGAAGGCACGGAGGGGTTTTAGTGAGTAAGAATCTCACACTACCGGGGTTGATCACCCAGGTGTCTTATGCAAGATTTCCCCTTCGATAACAAAAAAAAAAAAAAAAAAAAAAGGTAGCCAAATGCCTCGTCATCTAATTAGTGACGCGCATGAATGGATTAACGAGATTCCCTCTGTCCCTATCTACTATCTAGCGAAACCACAGCCAAGGGAACGGGCTTGGATGCACTAGCGGGGAAAGAAGACCCTGTTGAGCTTGACTCTAGTCTGGCATTGTAAGGCGATATAGGAGGTGCAGCATAGGTGGGAGGGCTTCCTCGTGGAGCTCGCCTCTGAGATACCACCACTCTTACTGTTGCCTTACTTACATGATTGGGTGGAACAAGCGCGGGCCCCAGGTCCGGATCGTGCGCGCACCTCCTCCGGGGGGCTGTGGCGGCGGTTCGCCTGCGCGCGCCCAATGCGCCGTGTTTCTCGCTCAGCGTCCAGTGTGTCGCTGGGTGGTGCCGCCGGGGAGACTGCATCGTAGCATCGTCGTGTGTAGCGTGTTACCCGCTTGTCCGACCGTGAGCCGTGGCCCGCAAGGGTACAAGCTTGCGTACGTCGGTGCATTCGTGGTGCACTGCTTCTGCGCGGTCGATCGTTTATGATGTCACGTTTGCCCCCGGTTCCGCGCGCCGCCCGGCTCGAAGACTCCTGGACAGGTCCTTTCGGTCCACGTCATGGACAGTGCCAGGTGCGGAGTTTGACTGGGGCGGTACATCTCCAAAACGATAACGGAGGTGTCCAAAGGTCAGCTCAGTGTGGACAGAAACCACACGCTGAGCATAAGGACAAAAGCTGGCTTGATCCCAACGTTCAGTACACTTCGGGACAGCGAAAGCTTGGCCTTACGATCCTTTTGGTTATAACGAGTTTTTAGCAAGAGGTGTCAGAAAAGTTACCACAGGGATAACTGGCTTTTTTTTTTTTTATATCGAGTGGATTTTTATTGATCGTATGTTACATCGAAAAGAAAACCCAGCCCTCTCATAATCCGCCCCTTATGCCCTGCGAAGGGATTTAAGGGTGGACGTGATGCTCATAGGGAGCCTAACTTTTTAGCCGTGCGTTCGCACCTTTCCGTTTATTTTAGTTGAAATTCTATTTTCCAAACTGTTCTTCTGAATTCATTCCCTTAAGGGGAACCCTATATCTGTACCGAAGCACCTTTCTTTTTTTTTTTTACACTTTCGTTGTTCTTTTTACTAAAGTTAGCTTTAGCGTGCCGCTCTTTCGGCTTCGGCTGCTGCTGCCTGCTGGGCAGCATCAAGTCCGCCTCGCTCGACGTCATCGGGTTCATCGTCACTTTCGCTCGACCAGGCATCATGGCCGAACAGCGCTCGTAGCATTTGGATTCCACCGTTCCGAATCATTCGTTGTCTTTCCCGCCAGCGGGCCACTCTCCGTCGCCCATCTTCGAGGCGAGCGGCCTCCCTGGGTGTTGGTGGTGGAGCTGGTGGAGTAGGTTGACTTCTCCTATTGCGCTGGCGGTAGGCACGATTTGCCTCATTGTGGAGCTGCCGCCGTTCTTCAGTGCGGCGTTCGTCTTCCTCTCGCTGTAGCTGCTGTTGTATTTCAGCTTCCTCACGATTGGAAGCAGCCCGCTGTTCTCGTTCCGTGTCCCAGTCACGCTGCAGCGTTGTTGTTATTCGACGTGCCGCCTCACAGAAGCTGCTCCAGTTGTCTTGGCTGCCCATAAGGAAGTCCTGAAGACTGTCCGGCGTGACCGGATTCGGCCCCAGTTCACCAAAGTACTCCATCCTCACTCGAGCAAACCTGGGGCATTCGAAGATGGCGTGATGGGCATTTTCCGGAACACCCGCACAGCTGCGACAGTCAGGGGATTCCGTAAAGCCGTTGATGGCCAGGTACTCTCTGAAGAACCCATGTCCAGAGAGCACCTGGGCCAAGTGGAAGGTCATCTCCCCGTGTCTCCGGCCTTGCCAAGCGCTGATGTCGCGGATTATCCGATGCGTCCACCGGGTGTATCTGGAGGTGTCGGCCTCGGCGTCCCATTGGCTCTGCCACATCGTGATGGTGCGCTGCCTCTCCTCCAACCGGATGGCTGCCTTCGTTATCGACCGACCCGGATCATTAACACGCTCGAACACTCGCGCATCCTCCTCTATCAAGAGACAGATGGGGGTCAGCCCGGCGAGGAGGGTGGCGGTCTCATACCTTACGGTACGGAAGGTGCGTGCCACCCTCCGTGCTGAGACTCGCTGAACCCTCTCCAAAAGTCGACGACACTCTCTCTTCGTCACCTCGCCATGCCAGATGGGCGCAGCATATCGGATGACCGACTCTGCGACCGAGGCCAACAGTCGCGCTTTGCTGGTCTTTGGTCCACTGTGGTTGCGCAAGAGGCGGGTAACGGCATCTGCTATCTTCCTTGCCCGAGTGGTTACCTCTCGGACATGGGGCAGCCACGATAGGTGATCGTGAAGGGTCACCCCAAGGTAACGCATCGTGCGGGAAGATGTCACCTCCACGTCCCCTACTCTTATGGTGACCTGCGTAGGGTTCTTCGTGCTGGAGATAAGCACGCACTCCGTCTTTTCCGGCGCAATCTGGAGATGATATTGAGCCATCCAGTGAGAGACACTGGCGACCGCCTCCTCGGCTGCAGCCTTCACTGCATTTACGTCGATGCCCGGAATCAGCAGCACCAAGTCGTCAGCATACGCCACCATCTCGCAGTCCTGCGGAAGGGCGACGTCCAGAACTCCATCGTACATGGTGTTCCACAGGGTGGGGCCAAGAATCGAACCCTGTGGAACACCAGCCGTGATGGACCGAGTTACTGGGCCGTCGGATGTCTCGAAGACCAACTCTCGGTTCTCGAAGTAGCTCCTCACGATTCTTTGCAGACCAGCAGGTACTCCTTTCATCTGCAGTGCAGTGGCGATGGCCTGCCAGCTTGCCGTATTGAAGGCATTCTTGACATCCATTGACACGACCAGCAGGAACCTGTTATCCCGCCCGTTCGTGCGGCGGAATCTCATCGCGCTCTGACCAGCCTCGATCACTGTTCGAATGGCACCAATTGTAGATCGCCCCCTCCGGAAGCCATGCTGCCTGTCTGACAGCCTCACCGCAGCAGGATCTTCCAGGTGGTTGTGAAGTCTGTTTAGAATGAGCTTCTCCAGCACTTTCCCTAAGGCATCCAGCATGCACAAAGGTCGGTATGACCCGCTGCTACCCGGTGGTTTCCCCGGCTTGGGGAGCAGTACCAACCGCTGTCGTTTCCATGGTGCTGGAAATGTAGCCGTTTCCAGACAGCTTTGGTACAACGCCTGGAAAACGTCCGTGTACGCAAGGATTGCAGCCTTGACAGCGGCGTTCGGAATTCCGTCAAGGCCCGGCGCTTTTTTGTTCGGCATGGTGCTAGCTATCAGACGGAGTTCCGGGATCGTGACTTGGGTCCATGGAGTCTGCTGGTCTGCAGGCTGTTCCTGTTCTTCCTCGGAACTGATGCTGGGCCAGTTGAAGGGCGGATGTTGCGGGAAAAGCTCTGTAACGATGCTTTCAAGCCTCGCTCTCTCCGTCTCGGGTGGGGCCCTTCCACCGCGAAGACGGGAGAGGACTACTAAGTACCCGGCTCCGAAAACGTTTTCCTCCGCAGCATCGATCAATTCCTGGAAGGCAGCCTTTTTGCTGGCACGTATAGCTCTATCCAGCTCAGCTTTAGCTGTTCTGTATTGGGCTGCAGCCAGACTTCGGTTCTGGAGATCACTTGTCTGCTGCATGCGATCTCTCGTCTGCTCGCAGTTCTGCCTAAGCAGAGCAATCAGTGGCGTCCACCAGTAAACGTCCCGATGAGGGTCGGGGAAAGACGACGTCATCCTTTGCATGGTTTTCTCGCAGGCCGATATCATTGCCGAGATCATTCCCTGGTGATTGACTGCCTTCTCTCGGAATCCCTCGCCATGTAGCGTGGCCAGGAAATTCTCTTTCGAGAACTGTTTCGTCTTAAATCGCGTGCCTGCATGTTGAAAACGCTCTCGCTGGCCCCGTTGACGTGACTGTCCTTGGTTACGCTGCTGGTCTGCTGACGCTGGGCCTACCGAATAGGTGATATACCTATGGTCAGATCGCGTGTCCGTGTTTCTTACCAACCAAGTGCTCGGCTGAGCTATGGACGAGCTGGCGAAGGTCACGTCGACAACGCTGGCAGTCGCCACACCGTTTCCAACAAAGGTTGCCACATTCCCTCGATTCATCAGCAGCAGGCCCAATTGCTGGGACGCCTCGAGCAGTACTTCCCCACGCTCATTGCTGCGTCGGCTTCCCCACTCCTCATGCCAAGCGTTAAAGTCTCCGGCAACTACTACCTGAGGGTGGGATTGGGCTTCCAATTCAATTGCTTCAACGAATTCCGCAAATCCTTCCCGCGACAGGCTGGGTGGCGCGTAGCAGCTTAGGAAGGTGATGCCACCCACCTTGGCAGCTATAAGGCCTGGAACATCACTGCTCCATTGTCCTTGTAGAGGGTATCGTCCTGTGGCCACGACTGCCACCTTTTTGGAGGCATCAACTGCCCATCTTGGGTTGTTCTCGGGTGGTCGATACGTGTGGGAAAGAACCAGCACGTCCACTTCCATTTGTCGGGCGGTTTGCAGGACCAGATCTTGGGCGATCCTGCCTCCACCCAGGTTCACTTGGAGGACTTTTAGCTGCGTCATTGGATGGCCGACCGATCGCATGTCCGGTCCCCGATAACATGGGGGCCATCGCATTTGCCGCAGCGTATTTCTTCCATGCATGTACCAGCCTTGTGACCTTCCTGTCCGCAACGGATGCAAACATTTTGTCGGTCTACAGGTGACCGACAATCGCGGGCGTTGTGGCCGTGCTCAAGGCATCGGTAGCAGCGAAGATGCTCTTTGGGTGTTGCAGGAGCCATCTTCACTCTGGAAATGCAGAAGCCCAAGCGAAGCTTCGTACCATCCAGCGCTTTGGCGGCCTTGGCTGGCAGACGGACGCGTGCCCGCTGGGTGCCATCCGGCATTGTCCTAATGCTCGTTGAGACGATGCCTGCCCCACCCTCGATCTTGTTTTCAAGGAGAGCTGTAAGCTCTTCCTCCTTGGCTAGGGGGTCGATGTCGTTTACTACCAAGGCCGCCATTTCCGTCACGTGTCGACAAGTTCCAGCCTCGCCGATGATCGTTCGGATCTGCTGGAGAATTAAGGTCGCGTTTGCGGATCTAGCAAGCGTCAGTCGTAGCAACGCCTTATCTGTGCGCCGGCCCATGATGATGAAATCCTTTAACTCCTTATGTGTGCCATTATCGTCAACGGCTTTACGGATTTTCAAGGAGACGCTCTCGAAAGTCTCGTTCTGACCAGGAGAGATCTCTATCAGTTCGGGCTTAGGACGCTTACGCTTCTGCTGCTGCTGTTGATGCTGCTGCTGCTGCTGTTGCGACAAGCCTGCGACCACATATCGCTGTGGCTGTCGTTGCTGCTGTTGCTGCTGTAGCTGCTGCCTCATTTGCGGCGGCTGATACCGCCCAGTCTGCTGTTGTTGTTGCTGCGGTTGGTTAGACTGCTGCTGCTGCTGTGTATTTTGACGGCGGCGCACTACCGTCGTCCATAATTCTTGCTGCTCCTGCTGCTGTTGCTGTTGCCGCTGCTGCTGCTGCTGCTGCTGCTGACGTTGGTGCTGCTGATTCTGTTGCTGCACCCGTTGCTGCTGCTGCTGTTCTCGCTGTTGATGCTGCTGCTGCTGCTGCTGCTGCTGCCATTCACGCTGCTGGTTCCGCTGCTGCTGTTGTTGTTGCTGCTGCTGCTGCTGCTGCTGCTGCTGCTGCTGCTGCTGTTCCCGCTGCTGATGCTGTTGCTGCTGCTGCCGCTGCTCCTGCTGCTGTGGTCCTTGGCGACCGCGACGGTTGCGAGAGCTGTGGGCTCCCTGGGCTGTCATCCTTGGGGCTGCTGCTGCTTGCTGCTGCAGCTCGATGACCGAACGGGCGCCCATCCTGTACGTTTCGAGCTCCCGTTCAAGCGCCGCATTTTTCATCAAACTTCCCTGGAGCTCCTTACGGCAGAGGCTAAGCTCCTTTGAGAGCTGAGCAACCTGCATGGCCAGGAGCTTCAAGCTCTCGTTCATCTCTGAGAGAGATGGTTCAGCAGAAGAACACTTACCAGCCTTTGGTGTTGAGGTGGCCGGTACCGTCATCTCCTCGCGCTGTTGACTCTGGCTGGGCAACTTGTCCAGCACTACCAATGGCACCTTCCCCATTGGTGGAACTGCTAATCCCGACGGGCCCGCGAGGATCGTGCAGTTCAATTCTTCTTCATCATCACTCAAGTAGACGATGCCTGCGGTGGGTGGTGGCTCCACCGGTGTTGAGTCAGACACTTTTAATGCGTCGACCCGGTTGAGGGACACCGATCGAGCCCTCGGGCGAAGTACTCGTCCCGAGCTCCCTTGGGGATGGGCATCACCGCCCAGCCCCGACATGTTGGTTTCAACGTTGCGCGCACCTACTTGAGGGTTTGTTGGCAGCCCGACGCACTATGCCTAACGCCCGCACTCTCGCCAACGAGGCGTCAGAAACCGACCCCCGGTTTTAGGTTCGTCAAGAAAACCGATGGAGAACGGATTTTTGAAATGTTGAAAAATTTCAAATTTTGAAATATTTCAAAAGTGAAATATTTCACCCTCCCTGAAAGATTTCAGGGCCGCTTTCACAAACGCGCACCTACTTGAGGGTTTGATGGCAGCCCGACGCACTCTGCCTGACGCCCGCGCACATGGAAGATGGTTTTTTTTTTTTTTTCTTTTTTTTCTTCCCTTTCCTTTTTCTCTTCTTCTTCCCCCTTTTTTCCTTTTTTCTCTTTTTTTTTTCCTTCCTCCCTCTTCCCTTTTTCTCCTTCTTTTTTTTCCCCTTCTCTTCCTTCCTTCCTTCTTTTTTTTGCTTTTTCCCTTTTTTTTCTTTTTTTTTTTTTGGAAAAAAAAAAAAAAAAAAAAAAAAAAAAAAAAAAAAAAAAAAAAAAATCAAAATGTGAAATATTTCCAAAGTGAAATATTTCACCCTGCCCTGAAAGATTTCGATACCGCTTCCACAGGCAACACTTTCCCGTCGGGGTAGCTTGGCGGGTGCCGAAGTTATGCCACTTTGAAATTCCTCTGCTTAGCTGTCAAACTGATGTCACAACTTTTTTTCGTGCTCAGATACACTGTTTACACTAAAATAGTGCAACTCAGGCACATTTTGGACACTTTTTTCGAATTTCTGTTTTTGCACCACGTCGCACACGCACACGGTGAGTATTCGCAATTGGCAGATGTCACAAAAAAACAGAAATTTTCTGCACGTCGATGGTCACCTAAACTATGGTTACTCGTGTAACGGCACCTTAACAATCGGTCCGTCAGGGGCCGTACAGTCAACCCACCCAATTTCACCCGGAACCGAATTTTCATAAATTTGTTCCCCGAATAATATTAAATATTATTTCATTTTTTCGGTCACAGAACGGGCGATTTTCGATCGGTTTTCACTGGATGAACGTTCTTTGGCCACCCGCTGGCCTTAAAAACCGCACCCGGCGAGAATCTGGGCAAATTATATCGCTGAAAACAGAGATCCGGCGAAACCTTGGCCTAGTATGGGCTGGATGACGCAAAACTTTTTTCACAATTTTGTGGTTTTTTCATGCGCGGATCACTTCTTTACACCTTTTTTCGTGCTCAGATGCACTGTTTACACTAAAATAGTGCAACTCAGGCACATTTTGCGCACTTTTCGAATTTCTTCTTTAGCACCACGTCACACAAACACACGGTGAGCATTCGCAATAGGCCGATGTCACAAACATTTTCCGCCCGTCGATGGTCACCTAAACTATGGTTACTCGTGTAACGGCACCTTAACGATCGGTCCGTCCGAGCTGTCAGGCCGTTTGACAACCGATGCCTAACTCAGGGGCCGTCAGGGGCCGTACAGTCAACCCACCCAATTTCACCTGGAACCGAATTTTCGTAAATTTGTTCACCGAATAATATTAAATATTATTTCACTTTTTTTCGGTCACAAACGGCCGATTTTCGATCGGTTTTCACTGGATGAACGTTCTTTGGCCACCCGATGGCCTTAAAAACCACACCCGGCGAGAATCTGGGCAAATTATATCCCTGCAAACAGAGATCCGGCGATTACTTGGCCCAGTATGGGCTGGATGACGCAAAACTATTTTCACAATTTTGTGGTTTTTTCATGCGCGGATCACTTCTTAACACCTTTTTTCGTGCTCAGATGCACTGTTTACACTAAAATAGTGCAACTCAGGCACATTTTGGGCACTTTTTTCGAATTTCTTCTTTTGCACCACGTCACACAAACACACGGTGAGCATTCGCAATAGGCCGATGTCACAAAAATTTTCCGCACGTCGATGGTCACCTAAACTATGGTTACTCGTGTAACGGCACCTTAACTCAGGGGCCGTCAGGGGCCGTACAGTCAACCCACCCAATTTCACCCAATTTCACCTGGAACCGAATTTTCGTAAATTTGTTCACCGAATAATATTAAATATTACTTCACTTTTTTCGGTCACAAAACGGCCGATTTTCGATCGGTTTTCACTGGATGAACGTTCTTTGGCCGCCCGATGGCCTTAAAAACCACACCCGGCGAGAATCTGGGCAAATTATATCGCTGAAAACACAGATCCGGCGATTACTTGGCCCAGTATGGGCTGGATGACGCAAAACTTTTTTTTTTCACAATTTTGTGGTTTTTTCATGCGCGGATCACTTCTTAACACCTTTTTTCGTGCTCAGATGCACTGTTTACACTAAAATCGTGCAATTCTGGCACTTTTTGGGCACTTTTTTCGATTTTCTGCTTTTACACCATGTCACACAAACACATGGTGGGGGGTTCATAGGCATCAAACACAAATGCACGATTTTTGTTGAATTTTCGCCTTAAAAACACTTGATAACGCTCTTAAAGGGTAAATCAGGTGCCCTGAGCACGTTTTTCACACTATTAAAGTCGATTAACGACGATTTTGCACTGTTTTTAAGTCCTTTTTTCGGAGCCCAAACACAACGTGTCGGTACAGTACGACCTCACGTTTGACACTCACAGGGATAACTGGCTTGTGGCCGCCAAGCGTTCATAGCGACGTGGCTTTTTGATCCTTCGATGTCGGCTCTTCCTATCATTGTGAAGCAAAATTCACCAAGCGTAGGATTGTTCACCCTTTCAAGGGAACGTGAGCTGGGTTTAGACCGTCGTGAGACAGGTTAGTTTTACCCTACTGGTGTGTGCTTATAGTCGCTATCTTAACGGAATTCCTGTGCAGTACGAGAGGAACCACAGGTACGGACCACTGGCTCAATACTAGTCCGACCGGACTTTGGTATGACGCTACGTCCGCTGGATTATGCCTGAACGCCTCTAAGGTCGTAGCCAATCCGAGCTGATAGCGCTTCTCAAACCCATTAGGTGTTCGGAAGCTAGCGGGCCTAACAACCCTCTGAGATCCGTTGGAGTCTGCGTCTGCAGCCCGGCGTCTCATCCCGCTATACCTAGGCCGCAACGAGTGGAGTTCGCTGCACGTGTTAGTACCGTAACTGGGAACGCCGTTGGCTTGAGCTCTGCCCAACGTGGATATACCTAGTTTCGACACCTATCAACCGCCCGCAAACGACGGGACTTCAGGCTGGGAGCTGCGAGTTGTAGAGATGCGTTCGCATCGATCCTCTCAGGCGACCCATGCTTGGTGGTTTGTCCGTGTGCCCCTTCCTCGATGTGCGCAAGCTCGTCTTGGTCTGGGGACCACGTCGACACAGGGGATACTTTTGTGAGAGCAAGAGTGTACTTAGTTGAGTGTAGCAAGGGATCGCGTGCCCCTTCCTCGATGGCGTAACGAACCATCTTGGTCTGGGGACCGTGGTACCGTGCTCTGGTGAAGCTTGGTGCGTGCTCTTTCCTTGTCAGACGAGTGACTTGACTTGGTCTGGAGACCGTTCCTTAACACTAGTGGACAAGAGCTGGCTACTTCCGTGTCAGACGAGTGACTTGACACGGTATGGAGCGGAACACGTAACACTAGTGAGCTTGTCGGCGTGCCTCGTTCTCGACTTGATTGTCTTGATGTGAGAAACGTGCCGACCAAACCAGTAAGCTTACACACATGCTCGTTACAAGTTGTATACGTTGATCCGTTTGGGCCGGTTGCCTTGCACATGATGGTGTTGTAGACCATGTTCGGTTAACACGTCGTGTGTCGAGGTGGTCGGCCTTGGTAGTAGGATGTCTTGTGCATGTGACGTGTTGACCTGGTTGATGTGTCGTCGTGTACGAGATGACCTACTTACCCGTCAGTTGTCCAAGTTGTGTCATGTGTTGACTTAGTTGACGTGTCATGTGCATGGATGATTGGCGTACGGGTCATGTATGGTGCACTTGCTTCAGTTGAAGGGATGTACTAGTACAGTTATATTAATTGTTTATTTCACGATCTGGTCTTTTGGCTGGATCGCGAAAAAAACGCTAAGTCCCAAATCTTGAACTCGAGAGGAGAGCGCTGATGACAACCTTTTGGACTGGAGCTCCCTAGAATTCGGCCTTTTCCTACTTTAAAGGGATGCACTGTTGTATGTATTGTTTATTCACGATCTGGTCGTTGGATTGGATCGTGAAAAAAAAACGCTAAGTCCCAGATCCGGAACTCGACAGGAAAGCGCTGATGGCAAACATTTTGACTGGAAGTCCCTAGAAATCGGCTTTTTCCTTATTGGCATTATGTGGCACGTTTATTGTGGCTAGAACATTAATTATCCACCAAATGGCACCAACGCTTGGCGAAAGTCTCGAAACACTCCTATCCCGACGCACCAGCAACCGCAACACGATGCAAAATAAATTGCACGAGCTACTGATACTTGTACCATGCACGGTACACGGTACCAAAATATACCCCTGAAAGTGTGCAATTTGGTGCTATTCTAGGAAATCTGTTTGGGGAAGCCTAGCTACGCGTGTCGCACGTTGCATGGTCGTCGATCAGAGGCATGCAAAAGCACCTATCTAGGGGAATTACTTTACGTTCTAGTAGCAAGTTCGATTTTCCGGTCTAGCACGGCAGTACGCCTGCATGCATACACTCCATGTACCAAAAATTTATCAACCTAGGCGTTGCTCAGTAGCTTTTGGCGGCACATGTAAAAAGTACTCGAGTTCAGATTCTTGGAACTTTGCGTATTGTTCAAAACTTATAACGAAAACTAAATTATAAATGGGTAAAAGGCTAGGCGTTTCTCAGTAGCTTTTGGCGCCACGTGGCAAAAGTATTCGAGTTCAGATTTCTGGGACTTAGCGTATTTTTCAAACCTGATAATGAAAATTGAAGTACAAATGGGGCATAAGCTAGGCGTTGCCCAGTAACTTTTGGCGCCACATGGAGGAAGTAGTCGAGCTCCAATTTCTGGGACGTAGCGTATTTTTCAATCATAATAAACCGAATCAAACATAAAAATCATGAAACTTACACCACGTCCCTAGGTTGTGCACAAAACGTAACGATAAAGTGCCGGCGAGGTTAGAGGTGCACCAAAATTGTGTACCGATTAGGAAAAGTACTCTATGTTGCTATGACTTGGGTAAAAAGTGTTGATTAACTGCTGGTTACGATAGACAGTTGCTTATCGTACACATCGCAAACGAACACCCCTTAGTGAGCAGTAGCAGAAGTCGATGGAACAAAGCGAATGCATTACAAACTGGTCAAGTAAAATAAGGAACGCTACGTACTAGGACTTCTTTCCAAGAATGGTGTCCGCGACGGGAGGGCAAGCGTCCTTCCCAGGTTTCCCTAGTAAACCTTGTATGGTAAACATACCCAAGCGTGTCCGTAAGCACGCAACGATAGTCACGAACGAGCACATACCTAGGGAAAGTACTCTACGTACTAGGACTTCTGTCCAAGAATGGTGTCCGCGACGGTCGGGCACTGTGACGCAAATACCAAATCCTAGAATCGTACAAGCAGTGTGTACAAACATAAACATTAACGCGTTCGCTCGGGCTGCGCCGTCCGTGTTGAACACAAATGTGGGTGATTATATGAGTGGATGGACAAAAACATGCGTGGCGAAGACAATTTTCTGCACGATGTGCACATAGCTCATTTCGTCGTCCCGGGCGAATGGAAAAACACAAAAATCTCGAGTATATTTCTAGGTTTCTGTTATAAAAGGGCAGGTTAAAAGGTGACCGGTTGAGATGAGCATTTTAAGCATACAAGCACTTAATTGTAACTTTTGATACAAAAACTAGGTACGTACACGTAGATTGTATCAACATGGACATCCATGATTGCGTACGCCCGGGCTGCGCCCTCCGTGTTGTACTTTCCCTGATTGGTACACAATTTTGGTGCAAGTGTACCAACATCGACATCTATGAACGCGTACGCTCGAGCTGCACCCTCCGTCTTGTACTTTCCCTGATCGGTACACAGTTTTGGTGCACGGCTATCCCGAAAGGCAACTTGTACCAACATCGACATCCATGAACGCGTACGTAGCGTACTTTCCCTGATCGGTACACAATGTTGGTGCACGGCATAGGAAATGGGCTTAAAATGGTCAAACTCAATCCATTTCCACTAAAGATAGTCAATAACAGCTGTGCCGATGAAGTAGGGCACGATGCAAGTCAATGTTATTTAATGAATTACATGTTCACCATACATTTCAGTACAAAATTGCTCGGTCAGACCTACAAAGTGCTATATCTCGAATACTAAACGTCGCAGATGGGTGTCGTAGAACAATTTTGAGTTCGTCTAACGATTCTACATCCGATTCTGGATAGTGGTTTTTCGACCACTTTTCAACATTTTGTGACACCCCGAACCTAGGGGCAGCTCCCTAGCTTTTTTCAAAAATGTGCACCGAACGGGCCAGAGAGCTCGAGTAGTCGAAAAATTTTTTTTTGCAAAAACCCCTCAAAACGTGTCAGGAACGCACCCTAGATGATGAAAAGTGCAACCAGAATGTCAATCGACAACATGCCCGGGGGTACAAATTTGCTCTACGCGTCCCTAGGTAGGGTACTTTTTCATACAAACATCAAAGTGTACGGTGCACAAAGTGCGCGGAACAAAAATTGCTCGGTCAGACCTACAAAGTGCTATATCTCGAATACTAAACGTCGCAGATGGGTGTCGTAGAACAATTTTAAGTTCGTCTAACGATTCTACATCCGATTCTGGATAGTGGTTTTTCGACCACTTTTCAACATTTTGTGACACCCCGAACCTAAGGGCAGCTCCCTAGCTTTTTTCAAAAATGTGCACCGAACGGGCCAGAGAGCTCGAGTAGTCGAAAAATTTTTTTTTGCAAAAACCCCTCAAAACGTGTCAGGAACGCACCCTAGATGATGAAAAGTGCAACCAGAATGTCAATCGACAACATGCCCGGGGGTACAAATTTGCTCTACGCGTCCCTAGGTAGGGTACTTTTTCATACAAACATCAAAGTGTACGGTGCACAAAGTGCGCGGAACAAAAATTGCTCGGTCAGACCTACAAAGTGCTATATCTCGAATACTAAACGTCGCAGATGGGTGTCGTAGAACAATTTTAAGTTCGTCTAACGATTCTACATCCGATTCTGGATAGTGGTTTTTCGACCACTTTTCAACATTTTGTGACACCCCGAACCTAAGGGCAGCTCCCTAGCTTTTTTCAAAAATGTGCACCGAACGGGCCAGAGAGCTCGAGTAGTCGAAAATTTTTTTTTTGCAAAAACCCCTCAAAACGTGTCAGGAACGCACCCTAGATGATGAAAAGTGCAACCAGAATGTCAATCGACAACATGCCCGGGGGTACAAATTTGCTCTACGCGTCCCTAGGTAGGGTACTTTTTCATACAAACATCAAAGTGTACGGTGCACAAAGTGCGCGGAACAAAAATTGCTCGGTCAGACCTACAAAGTGCTATATCTCGAATACTAAACGTCGCAGATGGGTGTCGTAGAACAATTTTAAGTTCGTCTAACGATTCTACATCCGATTCTGGATAGTGGTTTTTCGACCACTTTTCAACATTTTGTGACACCCCGAACCTAAGGGCAGCTCCCTAGCTTTTTTCAAAAATGTGCACCGAACGGGCCAGAGAGCTCGAGTAGTCGAAAAATTTTTTTTTGCAAAAACCCCTCAAAACGTGTCAGGAACGCACCCTAGATGATGAAAAGTGCAACCAGAATGTCAATCGACAACATGCCCGGGGGTACAAATTTGCTCTACGCGTCCCTAGGTAGGGTACTTTTTCATACAAACATCAAAGTGTACGGTGCACAAAGTGCGCGGAACAAAAATTGCTCGGTCAGACCTACAAAGTGCTATATCTCGAATACTAAACGTCGCAGATGGGTGTCGTAGAACAATTTTAAGTTCGTCTAACGATTCTACATCCGATTCTGGATAGTGGTTTTTCGACCACTTTTCAACATTTTGTGACACCCCGAACCTAGGGGCAGCTCCCTAGCTTTTTTCAAAAATGTGCACCGAACGGGCCAGAGAGCTCGAGTAGTCGAAAAATTTTTTTTTGCTAAAACCCCTCAAAACGTGTCAGGAACGCACCCTAGATGATGAAAAGTGCAACCAGAACGTCAAACGACAACTTTGTTGGGGGTACCCTTTTTACTCTACGGGCCACTAGCTTAGGCGCGCCAACAGCGCTTTCCTCTCGGGTTCCCATTTTTTGCCCTCCTGGGATTATGATCATTTACTCATTGCCTACTATAGGGAAGGTACCTTGCTCCGAGGTCAAAAATGAAGATTTCACCAAATCGTAGTTTTAACCTCTATTTAGTCGTAGGAGCATGGTTTGCAGTGTCCGTGGGTCATATAAGCCCCCGTTTGGGTCATACGTCCCCTCCCCGATGAAAATCGTCATATGACTATAGGCCGAACTTATGAAGCAAAAGTGGTGTCTGGTGGGTTCTACCGATGATCTTAACCTATGATTTTGAGTTTCCACTCTTTCAAAACGTTTCCTGGAGCAGTACATCACGGGTCTACGGACCCAAAGACTTCGTTGCGATGGTTTCAAGCATAAAAGTTGTAACAGTTAAGGGTTTTTAATACGCGTATATTAAATCATTGCTTGAAACTAAGCTTCGTTGTCTTTAAACTCTGCAAGACCAATCGAACTTCTTAGGGAAACTCGAAGCATTCACGCTAAGCTGGTGGTGCAGGGCACATAGCGTGATGAAACCGGGTTTCCCTAACCAATGTGGCATATTTTTTCCCTGAGAGTGAAGCTCAGACCCACGTAGGGGAGAGCGAAGTGGAACTTTAATGTTCAATGCAGCAAATGTTCGCCATGCGGATAAACAAGTTGGAATAGTTCAATGTAGTGTAATGCAAACACGAATCGCAAATAACGATACGGGACCCAGAAGCAATTCTGCGGATCCCTCGGGGAGTGGTGAGTTGATATAAATTAGAGGTGAAAGTCCAAGTTGTTCGAGCTCCGGCTCGGCAGCCGATACGAGGT
>NC_064669.1:28150777-28153277 GCF_943734685.1 Anopheles coluzzii
TGGCCCGCAACCACAATGTTGAACGTCCTGCAGTTCAACGCCAACCATTGCGAGAACGCCCAGGACCTGGCGTTGCATGTGTTGACCACCGAGGGTCTTGACGTTCTGCTCTTGTCCGAGCCCTATTGCGTACCGCGCAATAACGGCAATTGGGTAACGGACGAGAGTAAGACGGTTGCCATCGTCGTCAATGGCAACCGGCTGCCGATACAGCGTATCAGGCACCGTCAGACCCTCGGTGTGGTTGCGGCCGACGTCGGTGGAATCGCTGTGGTGAGCTGCTATGTGTCGCCGCAGACAGGAGTCCCAGAGTTCCGGAGTATTATGGAAAAGATCGACCTGATCGTCCGCGGGTGCAGCCGGGTTCTCCTGGCCGGCGATTTCAACGCCATGCACCTGGACTGGGGAAGCAGCAGGACTTGCCCGAAGGGCTTGGAGCTTCTCCAGTTGGCGGACAACCTCGGGCTGGTGCTACTGAACAAGGCAGACTGTCTGCCAACGTTCAAGGGGAACCGAGCGGACACAACTCGGTTTCCGCCCAGCCGACCGGACGTTACGTTCGCCAGTAGTGTGATCAGCCGTCTCGACCCGCGCGAGGACAGCGCCCGAGGCTGGCGCGTTCCCGACGTGGTAACGCTCAGTGATCACCGTTACGTCCGGTACGAGGTTGGCGTGAGTCCACCATCATCGAGGGATCGGGCAGCACGGCGTGGACAGCGCCCGGCCCGCGTAAGCAATGCCGGTACGCGCTGGAAGACCAGTCAGTTTGACTCCCAGCTTTTCGGGAAAGCGCTGGCCATGACTGGGTTCGCCCGTCAAGCTAACAGCGTCGAAAGCTTGGTCGAGTCGCTGACCAGCGTCTGCGACGAGACGATGTCGCGGGTCTTCCCAGCGCAGGACCACACAGGTCGGCCAGCTTACTGGTGGACTCCGGCGATCCAGACGATGATCGAAGAACTCTCCAGAAAGGAGCAAATGGCGATGAGGACCATTCCGCCCAACGAACAGCTCCAAACGGAACTCGCAGCTGCCAGGGAGAACCTTCGGAAGGCTATTCGTGTGAGCAAGAACGAGGCGTTCGACCGGTTCTTGCTGTCGATCAGGGAGGATGAAACCGGAAACTTTTTCCGGAAGGTCTTCCACTGGTTCCAGGCGGCCCGCTCAGCCCCGGAACGCGATCCAGCAGAACTGCGGCGAATTGTCGACGCCTTGTTCCCGGTTCATCCGCCGGTAGAGTGGCCCGATCTCCGAGTTGGCAACATGGCGCCGCTCCGATCGATCGGCCTGACCGAGCTGGAGAATATAGCAGCCAGTATGCACCCGCGGAAGGCTCCTGGGCTTGATGGAGTACCGAACGCCGCCCTTACGGTTGCTCTCAGGCAGCAACCGGAGCCCTTCCGCCGGGTGTTTCAGGAGTGCCTGGACACGTCCTGCTTTCCGCAGCCGTGGAAAAAGCAGCGACTGGTGCTCCTGCCAAAGCCAGGCAAATCACCGGGCGAGCCGTCGTCCTTCCGCCCGATTTGCCTGCTCGATAATACGGGCAAGGCTTTGGAGCGGCTGCTGTTGAACCGGCTCAACGAATACATCGAGGATCCAGAGAGTCCGCAACTGTCTGAGCAGCAGTTCGGATTCCGGCGAGGGCGATCGACTCTGCAGGCCATCCAGCAGGTCGTGGACGCGGGACGAAGGGCGAAGTCCTTTGGAAGGACAAACAACCGTGACCGGCGCTGCCTCATGGTTGTGGCCCTGGACGTCCGTAACGCGTTCAACACGGCTAGCTGGCAGAGCATCGCCGAGGCGCTCCAGGCGAAGGGAGTCCCCGTGCAGTTGTGCCGCATACTGCAGGACTACTTCGCCGACAGGGAGCTTACGTACGACACGGCGGACGGGCCGGTTACCCGCCGAGTATCGGCAGGTGTTCCACAGGGGTCCATATTGGGCCCCACACTGTGGAACATAATGTACGACGGTGTGCTAGCCGTAGAGCTCCCTGAGGGCGCCTCCATCGTGGGATTCGCCGATGATCTTGCGATCCTGGCAGCGGGGACAACTCCTGAACACGCAGCAGCGATTGCGGAGGAAGCGGTGGCAGCGGTCAACAGCTGGATGGTGCGGCACAAACTCTCCCTGGCGCCGGAGAAGACGGAGCTGCTGATGGTGTCGAGCAAGCGAAGCGGATACAAAAACATCCCTGTGAACATCTGTGGAGTGGAAGTGCGCTCGAAGCGGTCGATCCGCTACTTGGGGGTCATGCTACACGACCACCTGTCGTGGCGCCCACACGTCGAGATGGTCGCGGACAAGGCCCTCCGTGTGGTGCGAGCATTGCGTGTCGTCATGCGCAACCACAGCGGCCCCCAAGTGAGCAAGCGGAAGCTGCTCGCCGCAGTGGCCGCGTCCATTATCCGCTATGGCGCACCCGTCTGGGCGGAAGCCTCGGACCTACAGTGGTGCAGGCGGATATTGGATCGCGTGCAGCGCCCCCTGGCCCAGGGCATCA
>NC_064669.1:28160777-28168277 GCF_943734685.1 Anopheles coluzzii
TACGAGGTCACAGAACCTCCACGCAACGGGCAGTTACATGTGTCCTAGAAGGCGAACGATTAGATCATAATGGTTAGGTTGCTACAACATAACCAGAATCATAGTTATGCTGCATTTCAGTTAATGTGGCAAACGATTAGGGAAGAATCTGCGGATATAGTGTTGATTGCAGATCCGTATCTGGCAACAACCAACGTCAAAGTGTTACGCAATGACGATAACACAGCAGCGGTAGTGGTTAACGCGGACTTACCAGTTAAGGTAGTCAGTAAGGCTCTGAAGGGTTTAATGATAGTTGACATAGGTGATATGCGAGTGGTTAGCGTTTACGCGCCACCTAGATTTAGTATGGAAGAGTTCCAGATCATGTTGGATAACACGGTAATGGCCGTAACCGGTATCCACAAATTCGTTATCGGGGGGGACTTCAACGCTTGGTCAGTAAGTTGGAACAACCAACTTGGCGAGCGTGGAGAAACCCAGAAACGAAGAGGTGAGTTGGTCTTATCAACCTTTGCGCAGATTGACGCAATGTTATTGAACGACGGCAGCACCCCAACTTATGTTGGACCAGGGCGTACGTCAGTAGTTGATCTTACTTTTGCGAGCAGAACAGTTGCAAGATCATTTAAGTGGGAGGTGTTATCTAGCTATATGAACTCGGATCATCGTGCGATACGCATAGATCTTGAAACGCAAAGCGTGCGTAACTTGTCCCGACCCATAACGGGATGGAGCATCAAGTATTTTAGCAAAGATATATTTGAAGTTATGATGCAAGCCGCTTTTGAGACCGAGGTCACAACAAGCGAAGACTTAATGCGTATACTTGTCACGGCGTGTAATGCGACGATGACTAAGCGTAAGAGGTACACTCCTAACAAGAGTGCATTTTGGTGGACGCTAGAGATTGAGGCACTTCGCAAAGAGTGCAAACACCGCGATCGATTAGCGCAAAGAGCATTTAATACTGATCTCTATTCTACTTTTAGGGACGAGTTCAAGGTGGCACGGAATGCCCTCAAGCGATTGATCAAGCATACCCGACAGAGGAAGTGGAAAGAGTTCCTGGGAACAGCGAACAACGCATCATTTGGTATAGTATATCATACGTTCAAGAAAGTGGCCGAGGGTTCGATTGGACCCCGAACTATGACATTAGACGAGTTTAGGGAAGTGGTGAGCGAGCTTTTTCCTACTCACCCAAACACGGTGTGGCCTGAATATCGTATCGATCAGCCACGAGAGTTTGAAAGGGTAACTAATGATGAGATTCTTGCGGTTGCCAGGAGACTACCCAACAAGAAGGCGCCGGGACCAGATGGTATCCCGAATGAGGCGCTGAAAGTTGGTATGTTGACTGCAACCGGTGCATTTTGCAGGGTTTACCAAGGCTGTTTAGAGAACGCGAAGTTCCCCGATGAGTGGAAAAGGCAGAGGTTGGTGTTAATACCGAAGCCGAACAAACCACCAGGGGAACCGGGTTCGGTTCGCCCCATTTGTCTATTAGACGGGGCAGGTAAAGGTCTAGAACGCATCATAGTGCAACGGTTAAATGCACACATCGAGGAGGTCAACGGACTGTCTGACGACCAATTTGGTTTCAGAAGTCGTCGATCAACGGTTGATGCGATTCAACGGGTAGTGGACATTGTTTCGGTAGCTAGAAGCAGAAACAGATACAGTGGACGGTATTGTGCAGTTGTTACATTAGATGTTACTAATGCTTTTAACAGTGCTTCATGGTTGGCGATTGCAAATGCATTACAGAGAATTAACACTCCTAAATATCTGTATGATATCTTCTTCTTCTTCTTTGGCTCAACAACCGATGTCGGTCAAGGCCTGCCTGTACCCACTTGTGGGCTTGGCTTTCAGTGACTAATTGATTCCCCCCATAGCAGGATAGTCAGTCCTGCGTATGGCGGCGCGGTCTATTTGGGGATTGAACCCATGACGAGCATGTTGTTAAGTCGTACGAGTTGACGACTGTACTACGAGACCGGCTCGTATGATATCATTGGTGATTATTTTAGGAATCGTGTGCTGATGTATGATACCACAGATGGACCGGCAGAGATTGCAGTCACATCGGGTGTACCTCAAGGCTCGGTACTTGGCCCAACGTTATGGAACCTCATGTACGACGGTGTCCTACGAGTTGGAATGGTGGAAGGTGCACGGATTATCGGCTATGCAGACGATATAGTGTTATTGGTGGAAGGTAATTGTGTTGATGATATTGAAATTCTCGTTTCCAGCCAGATTCGCATCATCGACAGATGGATGACCGATAATGGATTAAAGATAGCCCCGACCAAGACCGAGTTCATTATGGTCAGTTCCCATCAGAGGATACAGCATGGGGCTATCAGGGTAGGTGATCACGTAGTACATTCGTCGCGCAGCTTAAAGTATTTGGGGATGGTCTTAGATGACCGCCTCGAATACACTTCACACATCAGGTATGCGGTGGAGAGAGCGACGAAGCTATGGACCACCTTGGTAAGGATGATGCCTAATAAGGCAGGTCCAAGTAGTAATGTTAGGCGAGTAATTGCTCTTACTGTTGTGGCGAAGGTCCGGTATGCCTCGCCCATTTGGTGTCATACCCTTAGATTTGCTAACCGTAGACAATGGCTACGTCGGTTTTACCGGCCAGTAGTCCAGCGAGTTATCTCTTCTTTCAGGACAACTTCTCATGATGCAGTCTGCGTGCTTGCGGGAATGATCCCGCTTCATCTCCTCCTGGACGAGGACTCCAGGACTTTTCATCGGAGACGAGCAGAGAACATCGCCGGATCGGTTGCACGTAACATGGAACGTGTCGCAACTATGGAACGATGGCAACGAGAATGGGATGAGAGTGTTCACGGTCGGTGGACATACCGTCTCATACCCGACGTCAACAGATGGATAAGTAGAAGATTTGGTGGTGTAGATTTCTTTCTTTCTCAGTTTCTTTCCAGCCATGGCTTCTACGCCTACCAGCTTCATCGGATGCAGTTAACGGGTTCGCCGCTATGCGATGCGTGCGAGGAACCTGAGGACGCCGAACACACGATATTCCATTGTGTACGTCATCGTGAACTGATCATCAGACTTCAGCATCAAGTCGACGAGGAGTTAACGCCGGAGAACATCATCGAAGTTATGTCTGCTAACAGATATAACTGGAGCATGGTTCATCAAGCAGTACGGACGATTATGATTCGACAACAACATCGAAGACACGTCATCGAACGAGGCGAACGACGTGCTTTGCTCGCCAACATCCAGTTGGCCTTGCAGAGCAGCGACAGTGACGACGAGTAACGACAAGGATTCATCGTAGTTCATCGTAGCTTCATCGCCGAGGGCTAGACAGTGGCTAATCACCACTGTTGGAAGCCATTCGTTGCCTGGGATGATGGACATCCACCGCCCGAGTGACGTCGATACCCTAACGGGTGATCCACTCGGGGCCGGTTGAAGGCACGGAGGGGTTTTAGTGAGTAAGAATCTCACACTACCGGGGTTGATCACCCAGGTGTCTTATGCAAGATTTCCCCTTCGATAACAAAAAAAAAAAAAAAAAAAAAAAAAAAGGTAGCCAAATGCCTCGTCATCTAATTAGTGACGCGCATGAATGGATTAACGAGATTCCCTCTGTCCCTATCTACTATCTAGCGAAACCACAGCCAAGGGAACGGGCTTGGATGCACTAGCGGGGAAAGAAGACCCTGTTGAGCTTGACTCTAGTCTGGCATTGTAAGGCGATATAGGAGGTGCAGCAAAGGTGGGAGGGCTTCCTCGTGGAGCTCGCCTCTGAGATACCACCACTCTTACTGTTGCCTTACTTACATGATTGGGTGGAACAAGCGCGGGCCCCAGGTCCGGATCGTGCGCGCACCTCCTCCGGGGGGCTGTGGCGGCGGTTCGCCTGCGCGCGCCCAATGCGCCGTGTTTCTCGCTCAGCGTCCAGTGTGTCGCTGGGTGGTGCCGCCGGGGAGACTGCATCGTAGCATCGTCGTGTGTAGCGTGTTACCCGCTTGTCCGACCGTGAGCCGTGGCCCGCAAGGGTACAAGCTTGCGTACGTCGGTGCATTCGTGGTGCACTGCTTCTGCGCGGTCGATCGTTTATGATGTCACGTTTGCCCCCGGTTCCGCGCGCCGCCCGGCTCGAAGACTCCTGGACAGGTCCTTTCGGTCCACGTCATGGACAGTGCCAGGTGCGGAGTTTGACTGGGGCGGTACATCTCCAAAACGATAACGGAGGTGTCCAAAGGTCAGCTCAGTGTGGACAGAAACCACACGCTGAGCATAAGGACAAAAGCTGGCTTGATCCCAACGTTCAGTACACTTCGGGACAGCGAAAGCTTGGCCTTACGATCCTTTTGGTTATAACGAGTTTTTAGCAAGAGGTGTCAGAAAAGTTACCACAGGGATAACTGGCTTTTTTTTTTTTTTTTTATATCGAGTGGATTTTTATTGATCGTATGTTACATCGAAAAGAAAACCCAGCCCTCTCATAATCCGCCCCTTATGCCCTGCGAAGGGATTTAAGGGTGGACGTGATGCTCATAGGGAGCCTAACTTTTTAGCCGTGCGTTCGCACCTTTCCGTTTATTTTAGTTGAAATTCTATTTTCCAAACTGTTCTTCTGAATTCATTCCCTTAAGGGGAACCCTATATCTGTACCGAAGCACCTTTCTTTTTTTTTTTACACTTTCGTTGTTCTTTTTACTAAAGTTAGCTTTAGCGTGCCGCTCTTTCGGCTTCGGCTGCTGCTGCCTGCTGGGCAGCATCAAGTCCGCCTCGCTCGACGTCATCGGGTTCATCGTCACTTTCGCTCGACCAGGCATCATGGCCGAACAGCGCTCGTAGCATTTGGATTCCACCGTTCCGAATCATTCGTTGTCTTTCCCGCCAGCGGGCCACTCTCCGTCGCCCATCTTCGAGGCGAGCGGCCTCCCTGGGTGTTGGTGGTGGAGCTGGTGGAGTAGGTTGACTTCTCCTATTGCGCTGGCGGTAGGCACGATTTGCCTCATTGTGGAGCTGCCGCCGTTCTTCAGTGCGGCGTTCGTCTTCCTCTCGCTGTAGCTGCTGTTGTATTTCAGCTTCCTCACGATTGGAAGCAGCCCGCTGTTCTCGTTCCGTGTCCCAGTCACGCTGCAGCGTTGTTGTTATTCGACGTGCCGCCTCACAGAAGCTGCTCCAGTTGTCTTGGCTGCCCATAAGGAAGTCCTGAAGACTGTCCGGCGTGACCGGATTCGGCCCCAGTTCACCAAAGTACTCCATCCTCACTCGAGCAAACCTGGGGCATTCGAAGATGGCGTGATGGGCATTTTCCGGAACACCCGCACAGCTGCGACAGTCAGGGGATTCCGTAAAGCCGTTGATGGCCAGGTACTCTCTGAAGAACCCATGTCCAGAGAGCACCTGGGCCAAGTGGAAGGTCATCTCCCCGTGTCTCCGGCCTTGCCAAGCGCTGATGTCGCGGATTATCCGATGCGTCCACCGGGTGTATCTGGAGGTGTCGGCCTCGGCGTCCCATTGGCTCTGCCACATCGTGATGGTGCGCTGCCTCTCCTCCAACCGGATGGCTGCCTTCGTTATCGACCGACCCGGATCATTAACACGCTCGAACACTCGCGCATCCTCCTCTATCAAGAGACAGATGGGGGTCAGCCCGGCGAGGAGGGTGGCGGTCTCATACCTTACGGTACGGAAGGTGCGTGCCACCCTCCGTGCTGAGACTCGCTGAACCCTCTCCAAAAGTCGACGACACTCTCTCTTCGTCACCTCGCCATGCCAGATGGGCGCAGCATATCGGATGACCGACTCTGCGACCGAGGCCAACAGTCGCGCTTTGCTGGTCTTTGGTCCACTGTGGTTGCGCAAGAGGCGGGTAACGGCATCTGCTATCTTCCTTGCCCGAGTGGTTACCTCTCGGACATGGGGCAGCCACGATAGGTGATCGTGAAGGGTCACCCCAAGGTAACGCATCGTGCGGGAAGATGTCACCTCCACGTCCCCTACTCTTATGGTGACCTGCGTAGGGTTCTTCGTGCTGGAGATAAGCACGCACTCCGTCTTTTCCGGCGCAATCTGGAGATGATATTGAGCCATCCAGTGAGAGACACTGGCGACCGCCTCCTCGGCTGCAGCCTTCACTGCATTTACGTCGATGCCCGGAATCAGCAGCACCAAGTCGTCAGCATACGCCACCATCTCGCAGTCCTGCGGAAGGGCGACGTCCAGAACTCCATCGTACATGGTGTTCCACAGGGTGGGGCCAAGAATCGAACCCTGTGGAACACCAGCCGTGATGGACCGAGTTACTGGGCCGTCGGATGTCTCGAAGACCAACTCTCGGTTCTCGAAGTAGCTCCTCACGATTCTTTGCAGACCAGCAGGTACTCCTTTCATCTGCAGTGCAGTGGCGATGGCCTGCCAGCTTGCCGTATTGAAGGCATTCTTGACATCCATTGACACGACCAGCAGGAACCTGTTATCCCGCCCGTTCGTGCGGCGGAATCTCATCGCGCTCTGACCAGCCTCGATCACTGTTCGAATGGCACCAATTGTAGATCGCCCCCTCCGGAAGCCATGCTGCCTGTCTGACAGCCTCACCGCAGCAGGATCTTCCAGGTGGTTGTGAAGTCTGTTTAGAATGAGCTTCTCCAGCACTTTCCCTAAGGCATCCAGCATGCACAAAGGTCGGTATGACCCGCTGCTACCCGGTGGTTTCCCCGGCTTGGGGAGCAGTACCAACCGCTGTCGTTTCCATGGTGCTGGAAATGTAGCCGTTTCCAGACAGCTTTGGTACAACGCCTGGAAAACGTCCGTGTACGCAAGGATTGCAGCCTTGACAGCGGCGTTCGGAATTCCGTCAAGGCCCGGCGCTTTTTTGTTCGGCATGGTGCTAGCTATCAGACGGAGTTCCGGGATCGTGACTTGGGTCCATGGAGTCTGCTGGTCTGCAGGCTGTTCCTGTTCTTCCTCGGAACTGATGCTGGGCCAGTTGAAGGGCGGATGTTGCGGGAAAAGCTCTGTAACGATGCTTTCAAGCCTCGCTCTCTCCGTCTCGGGTGGGGCCCTTCCACCGCGAAGACGGGAGAGGACTACTAAGTACCCGGCTCCGAAAACGTTTTCCTCCGCAGCATCGATCAATTCCTGGAAGGCAGCCTTTTTGCTGGCACGTATAGCTCTATCCAGCTCAGCTTTAGCTGTTCTGTATTGGGCTGCAGCCAGACTTCGGTTCTGGAGATCACTTGTCTGCTGCATGCGATCTCTCGTCTGCTCGCAGTTCTGCCTAAGCAGAGCAATCAGTGGCGTCCACCAGTAAACGTCCCGATGAGGGTCGGGGAAAGACGACGTCATCCTTTGCATGGTTTTCTCGCAGGCCGATATCATTGCCGAGATCATTCCCTGGTGATTGACTGCCTTCTCTCGGAATCCCTCGCCATGTAGCGTGGCCAGGAAATTCTCTTTCGAGAACTGTTTCGTCTTAAATCG
>NC_064669.1:28173277-28188277 GCF_943734685.1 Anopheles coluzzii
AAGGGTAAATGAGGTGCCCTGAGCACGTTTTTCATACTATTAAAGTCGATTAACGACGATTTTGCACTGTTTTTAAGTCCTTTTTTCGGAGCCCAAACACAACGTGTCGGTACAGTACGACCTCACGTTTGACACTACAGGGATAACTGGCTTGTGGCCGCCAAGCGTTCATAGCGACGTGGCTTTTTGATCCTTCGATGTCGGCTCTTCCTATCATTGTGAAGCAAAATTCACCAAGCGTAGGATTGTTCACCCTTTCAAGGGAACGTGAGCTGGGTTTAGACCGTCGTGAGACAGGTTAGTTTTACCCTACTGGTTTGTGCTTATAGTCGCTATCTTAACGGAATTCCTGTGCAGTACGAGAGGAACCACAGGTACGGACCACTGGCTCAATACTAGTCCGACCGGACTTTGGTATGACGCTACGTCCGCTGGATTATGCCTGAACGCCTCTAAGGTCGTAGCCAATCCGAGCTGATAGCGCTTCTCAAACCCATTAGGTGTTCGGAAGCTAGCGGGCCTAACAACCCTCTGAGATCCGTTGGAGTCTGCGTCTGCAGCCCGGCGTCTCATCCCGCTATACCTAGGCCGCAACGAGTGGAGTTCGCTGCACGTGTTAGTACCGTAACTGGGAACGCCGTTGGCTTGAGCTCTGCCCAACGTGGATATACCTAGTTTCGACACCTATCAACCGCCCGCAAACGACGGGACTTCAGGCTGGGAGCTGCGAGTTGTAGAGATGCGTTCGCATCGATCCTCTCAGGCGACCCATGCTTGGTGGTTTGTCCGTGTGCCCCTTCCTCGATGTGCGCAAGCTCGTCTTGGTCTGGGGACCACGTCGACACAGGGGATACTTTTGTGAGAGCAAGAGTGTACTTAGTTGAGTGTAGCAAGGGATCGCGTGCCCCTTCCTCGATGGCGTAACGAACCATCTTGGTCTGGGGACCGTGGTACCGTGCTCTGGTGAAGCTTGGTGCGTGCTCTTTCCTTGTCAGACGAGTGACTTGACTTGGTCTGGAGACCGTTCCTTAACACTAGTGGACAAGAGCTGGCTACTTCCGTGTCAGACGAGTGACTTGACACGGTATGGAGCGGAACACGTAACACTAGTGAGCTTGTCGGCGTGCCTCATTCTCGACTTGATTGTCTTGATGTGAGAAACGTGCCGACCAAACCAGTAAGCTTACACACATGCTCGTTACAAGTTGTATAAGTTGATCCGTTTGGGCCGGTTGCCTTGCACATGATGGTGTTGTAGACCATGTTCGGTTAACACGTTGTGTGTCGAGGTGGTCGGCCTTGGTAGTAGGATGTCTTGTGCATGTGACGTGTTGACCTGGTTTGGTCGATGTGTCGTCGTGTACGAGATGACCTACTTACCCGTCAGTTGTCCAAGTTGTGTCATGTGTTGACTTAGTTGACGTGTCATGTGCATGGATGATTGGCGTACGGGTCATGTATGGTGCACTTGCTTCAGTTGAAGGGATGTACTAGTACAGTTATATTAATTGTTTATTTCACGATCTGGTCTTTTGGCTGGATCGCGAAAAAAACGCTAAGTCCCAAATCTTGAACTCGAGAGGAGAGCGCTGATGACAACCTTTTGGACTGGAGCTCCCTAGAATTCGGCTTTTTCCTACTTTAAAGGGATGCACTGTTGTATGTATTGTTTACTCACGATCTGGTCGTTGGATTGGATCGTGAAAAAAAACGCTAAGTCCCAGATCCGGAACTCGACAGGAAAGCGCTGATGGCAAACATTTTGACTGGAAGTTCCTAGAAATCGGCTTTTTCCTTATTGGCATTATGTGGCACGTTTATTGTGGCTAGAACATTAATTATCCACCAAATGGCACCAACGCTTGGCGAAAGTCTCGAAACACTCCTATCCCGACGCACCAGCAACCGCAACACGATGCAAAATAAATTGCACGAGCTACTGATACTTGTACCATGCACGGTACACGGTACCAAAATATACCCCTGAAAGTGTGCAATTTGGTGCTATTCTAGGAAATTTGTTTGGGGAAGCCTAGCTACGCGTGTCGCACGTTGCATGGTCGTCGATCAGAGGCATGCAAAAGCACCTATCTAGGGGACTTACTTTACGTTCTAGTAGCAAGTTCGATTTTCCGGTCTAGCACGGCAGTACGCCTGCATGCATACACTCCATGTACCAAAAATGTATCAACCTAGGCGTTGCTCAGTAGCTTGTGGCGGCACATGTAAAAAGTACTCGAGTTCAGATTCTTAGAACTTTGCGTATTGTTCAAAACTTATAACGAAAACTAAATTATAAATGGGTAAAAGGCTAGGCGTTTCTCAGTAGCTTTTGGCGCCACGTGGCAAAAGTATTCGAGTTCAGATTTCTGGGACTTAGCGTATTTTTCAAACCTGATAATGAAAATTGAAGTACAAATGGGGCATAAGCTAGGCGTTGCCCAGTAACTTTTTTCGCCACATGGAGGAAGTAGTCGAGCTCCAATTTCTGGGACGTAGCGTATTTTTCAATCATAATAAACCGAATCAAACATAAAAATCATGAAACTTACACCACGTCCCTAGGTTGTGCACAAAACGTAACGATAAAGTGCCGGCGAGGTTAGAGGTGCACCAAAATTGTGTACCGATTAGGAAAAGTACTCTATGTTGCTATGACTTGGGTAAAAAGTGTTGATTAACTGCTGGTTACGATAGACAGTTGCTTATCGTACACATCGCAAACGAACACCCCTTAGTGAGCAGTAGCAGAAGTCGATGGAACAAAGCGAATGCATTACAAACTGATCAAGTAAAATAAGGAACGCTACGTACTAGGACTTCTTTCCAAGAATGGTGTCCGCGACGGGAGGGCAAGCGTCCTTCCCAGGTTTCCCTAGTAAACCTTGTATGGTAAACATACCCAAGCGTGTCCGTAAGCACGCAACGATAGTCACGAACGAGCACATACCTAGGGAAAGTACTCTACGTACTAGGACTTCTGTCCAAGAATGGTGTCCGCGACGGTCGGGCACTGTGACGCAATTACCAAATCCTAGAATCGTACAAGCAGTGTGTACAAACATAAACATTAACGCGTTCGCTCGGGCTGCGCCGTCCGTGTTGAACACAAATGCGGGTGATTATATGAGTGGATGGACAAAAACATGCGTGGCGAAGACAATTTTCTGCACGATGTGCACATAGCTCATTTCGTCGTCCCGGGCGAATGGAAAAACACAAAAATCTCGAGTATCTTTCTAGGTTTCTGTTATAAAAGGGCAGGCCAAAAGGTGACCGGTTGAGATGAGCATTTTAAGCATACAAGCACTTAATTGCAACTTTTGATACAAAAACTAGGTACGTACACGTAGATTGTATCAACATGGACATCCATGATCGCGTACGCCCGGGCTGCGCCCTCCGTGTTGTACTTTCCCTGATTGGTACACAATTTTGGTGCAAGTGTACCAACATGGACATCTATGAACGCGTACGCTCGAGCTGCACCCTCCGTCTTGTACTTTCCCTGATCGGTACACAGTTTTGGTGCACGGCTATCCCGAAAGGCAACTTGTACCAACATCGACATCCATGAACGCGTACGTAGCGTACTTTCCCTGATCGGTACACAATGTTGGTGCACGGCATAGGAAATGGGCTTAAAATGGTCAAACTCAATCCATTTCCACTAAAGATAGTCAATAACAGCTGTGCCGATGAAGTAGGGCACGATGCAAGTCAATGTTATTTAATGAATTACATGTTCACCATACATTTCAGTACAAAATTGCTCGGTCAGACCTACAAAGTGCTATATCTCGAATACTAAACGTCGCAGATGGGTGTCGTAGAACAATTTTAAGTTCGTCTAACGATTCTACATCCGATTCTGGATAGTGGTTTTTCGACCACTTTTCAACATTTTGTGACACCCCGAACCTAAGGGCAGCTTCCTAGCTTTTTTCAAAAATGTGCACCGAACGGGCCAGAGAGCTCGAGTAGTCGAAAAATTTTTTTTTTGCTAAAACCCCTCAAAACGTGTCAGGAACGCACCCTAGATGATGAAAAGTGCAACCAGAATGTCAATCGACAACATGCCCGGGGGTACAAATTTGCTCTACGCGTCCCTAGGTAGGGTACTTTTTCATACAAACATCAAAGTGTACGGTGCACAAAGTGCGCGGAACAAAAATTGCTCGGTCAGACCTAGGACGGGCCATATCTCGAATACTAAACGTCGCAGATGGGTGTCGTAGAACAATTTTAAGTTCGTCTAACGATTCTACATCCGATTCTGGATAGTGGTTTTTCGACCACTTTTCAACATTTTGTGACACCCCGAACCTAGGGGCAGCTCCCTAGCTTTTTTCAAAAATGTGCACCGAACGGGCCAGAGAGCTCGAGTAGTCGAAAAATTTTTTTTTGCTAAAACCCCTCAAAACGTGTCAGGAACGCACCCTAGATGATGAAAAGTGCAACCAGAATGTCAATCGACAACATGCCCGGGGGTACAAATTTGCTCTACGCGTCCCTAGGTAGGGTACTTTTTCATACAAACATCAAAGTGTACGGTGCACAAAGTGCGCGGAACAAAAATTGCTCGGTCAGACCTACAAAGTGCTATATCTCGAATACTAAACGTCGCAGATGGGTGTCGTAGAACAATTTTAAGTTCGTCTAACGATTGTACATCCGATTCTGGATAGTGGTTTTTCGACCACTTTTCAACATTTTGTGACACCCCGAACCTAGGGGCAGCTCCCTAGCTTTTTTCAAAAATGTGCACCGAACGGGCCAGAGAGCTCGAGTAGTCGAAAAAAATTTTTTTGCTAAAACCCCTCAAAACGTGTCAGGAACGCACCCTAGATGATGAAAAGTGCAACCAGAATGTCAATCGACAACATGCCCGGGTGTACAAATTTGCTCTACGCGTCCCTAGGTAGGGTACTTTTTCATACAAACATCAAAGTGTACGGTGCACAAAGTGCGCGGAACAAAAATTGCTCGGTCAGACCTACAAAGTGCTATATCTCGAATACTAAACGTCGCAGATGGGTGTCGTAGAACAATTTTAAGTTCGTCTAACGATTGTACATCCGATTCTGGATAGTGGTTTTTCGACCACTTTTCAACATTTTGTGACACCCCGAACCTAGGGGCAGCTCCCTAGCTTTTTTCAAAAATGTGCACCGAACGGGCCAGAGAGCTCGAGTAGTCGAAAAAATTTTTTTTGCTAAAACCCCTCAAAACGTGTCAGGAACGCACCCTAGATGATGAAAAGTGCAACCAGAATGTCAATCGACAACATGCCCGGGGGTACAAATTTGCTCTACGCGTCCCTAGGTAGGGTACTTTTTCATACAAACATCAAAGTGTACGGTGCACAAAGTGCGCGGAACAAAAATTGCTCGGTCAGACCTAGGACGGGCCATAACTCGAATACTAAACGTCGCAGATGGGTGTCGTAGAACAATTTTAAGTTCGTCTAATGATTCTACATCCGATTCTGGATAGTGGTTTTTCGACCACTTTTCAACATTTTGTGACACCCCGAACCTAGGGGCAGCTCTCTAGCTTTTTTCAAAAATGTGCACCGAATGGGCCAGAGAGCTCGAGTAGTCGAAAAATTTTTTTTTGCAAAAACCCCTCAAAACGTGTCAGGAACGCACCCTAGATGATGAAAAGTGCAACCAGAACGTCAAACGACAACTTTGTTGGGGGTACCCTTTTTACTCTACGGGCCACTAGCTTAGGCGCGCCAACAGCGCTTTCCTCTCGGGTTCCCATTTTTTGCCCTCCTGGGATTATGATCATTTACTCATTGCCTACTATAGGGAAGGTACCTTGCTCCGAGGTCAAAAATGAAGATTTCACCAAATCGTAGTTTTAACCTCTATTTAGTCGTAGGAGCATGGTTTGCAGTGTCCGTGGGTCATATAAGCCCCCGTTTGGGTCATACGTCCCCTCCCCGATGAAAATCGTCATATGACTATAGGCCGAACTTATGAAGCAAAAGTGGTGTCTGGTGGGTTCTACCGATGATCTTAACCTATGATTTTGAGTTTCCACTCTTTCAAAACGTTTCCTGGAGCAGTACATCACGGGTCTACGGACCCAAAGACTTCGTTGCGATGGTTTCAAGCATAAAAGTTGTAACAGTTAAGGGTTTTTAATACGCGTATATTAAATCATTGCTTGAAACTAAGCTTCGTTGTCTTTAAACTCTGCAAGACCAATCGAACTTCTTAGGGAAACTCGAAGCATTCACGCTAAGCTGGTGGTGCAGGGCACATAGCGTGATGAAACCGGGTTTCCCTAACCAATGTGGCATATTTTTTCCCTGAGAGTGAAGCTCAGACCCACGTAGGGGAGAGCGAAGTGGAACTTTAATGTTCAATGCAGCAAATGTTCGCCATGCGGATAAACAAGTTGGAATAGTTCAATGTAGTGTAATGCAAACACGAATCGCAAATAACGATACGGGACCCAGAAGCAATTCTGCGGATCCCTCGGGGAGTGGTGAGTTGATATAAATTAGAGGTGAAAGTCCAAGTTGTTCGAGCTCCGGCTCGGCAGCCGATACGAGGTTCCTGTTGAGCTTGTTTGTACATCGCGCAGAGGCGCCGTTCGGTTCTAGCAATGATTCCCGCCACCATGTTCCATGCGTGCAGAGATCCGTTAGAGCTCGTTCAATGTGTCCCGCCGTGATTACGAAAAAGTCCAACAGTTGACTTAGTTGGGTGTGCGTCAAGTAATCGCGCAGAGATGCCGATCGGTTCCTAGCAATGTTTCCCGTCACAAGGTGGTATTGGCACCTGTGCAGAGTGGCCGTTAGCAATGTCTCCCGTATCACGGTGGTGTACCATCACTAGTGCAGAGTGACCGCTAGCAATGTCTCCCGTCACAAGGTGGTAGCCCAGAAGTGCAGAGAAGCCGCTGTAGCAAAGTCTCCCGTATCACGTTGGAGTTCTTCCACTAGTGCAGAGAGATCGCTGAACCGTTCAATGTGTCCCGTCGTGGTGTGCTTGTACCGAGCACGTAGGATACACCTTGCTTTGTTGGTTTGGGATAGGAGTGGTCGCGCAACTGCCTCCACGCCGCAGAGTGCCAGTTCGGATTGAAGGTCAACTTTAGCCGTTCAATGCATCAGTCGGTGGGTGTTCAGATGGCATCACAACTTCCCCTAGGTGCTCAAGTTGGCTGGGTTGTAAAACATGTACACATGCGCAGAGTATCGTGCGTACTAGCAAAGTCTCCCGTCACGGTGGTTACGAATGAGTTCCATGCAGTGCAGAGAGATCGTTAGTGCGTGCAATGTACCAGTCGATGTGTCGTTCCGGCATACAACCCCGCTTAGAGGCCCGT
Organism: Anopheles coluzzii; assembly: GCF_943734685.1. Classification (NCBI taxonomy): domain Eukaryota; kingdom Metazoa; phylum Arthropoda; class Insecta; order Diptera; family Culicidae; genus Anopheles; species Anopheles coluzzii. Next base: position 28,180,625 of record NC_064669.1, read on the forward strand.
CGCTCGAAGAGGACAAGAAAGAGTGCGCAGAGTGCCGTACCGGCATAGCAATGTCTCCAGACATACGTTGGGACACCCGACGCAGTGCAGAGAGATCCGCTAGCCGTGTGCAATGCATCCGACGTTGCCTGCTTGTGCAGTCTATCGAGTGGCGCCAACGGACGCTCTGGCGTCGCAGAACAAATCTCGGTGGTCACGGGGGACTTGCGCCTCGCGTGATCAAGAGTGTAGTTCGTGTTCAAGCAATTGACTCGAATTCTGGTTGATCCTACCAGTGATATACGCTCGTCTCAAAGGTTAAGCCATGCATGTCTAAGTACAAGCTTCCTAGAAAGTGAAACCGCATAAGGCTCAGTATAACAGCTATAATTTACAAGATCCTCATCCAAACAGTTACTTGGATAACTGTGGAAAAGCCAGAGCTAATACATGCATTATGCCGGGACTGTTGGCCTCCGGGTCGGCGGAACTGGTGCACTTATTAGTTAAACCAATCGCCTCCGGGCGCTTTGAGTTGAAATCTGGATAAGGATGCCGATCGTACGGTCGCTTGCGACTGACGACAGATCTTTCAAATGTCTGCCCTATCAACTATTGATGGTAGTGTAGAGGACTACCATGGTTGCGACGGGTAACGGGGAATCAGGGTTCGATTCCGGAGAGGGAGCCTGAGAAATGGCTACCACATCCAAGGAAGGCAGCAGGCGCGTAAATTACCCAATCCCGGCACGGGGAGGTAGTGACGAGAAATAACAATATGGACCTCTCTAACGATGGTCCATAATTGGAATGAGTTGAGCATAAATCCTTTTGCAAGGATCAAGTGGAGGGCAAGTCTGGTGCCAGCAGCCGCGGTAATTCCAGCTCCACTAGCGTATATTAAAGTTGTTGCGGTTAAAACGTTCGAAGTTGATACCCCGTCCAGATTCGCGTCCGTCGCGGGCGCCCGGCCTCTCGGTTGGGACCGTCCGTGTACGCGCTCGCGGCTGCGACTCACAATGGTGTACCTGTGCGTTCTACTCCGTGACGGGTCAGGACTTGTCGCCGCGACCTCGTCGGTCAAGGTCTTGTTCGACCCAGCTTCATGGTGCCCGGGAACTCTCGTTTACCTTGAACAAATTAGAGTGCTCAAAGCAGGCTAGTTCAAAGCGTCCGGTCCTCCGGGGCCGGCGTTGGCCGAGAATAATTTTGCATGGAATAATGGAACATGACCTCGGTCTGAGTGGTTTCGTTGGTTTGTAATAGACCAAGAGGTAATGATTAACAGAAGTAGTCGGGGGCATTGGTATTACGGCGCGAGAGGTGAAATTCGTAGACCGTCGTAGGACCCACAGAAGCGAAAGCGTTTGCCAAGGATGCTTTCATTAATCAAGAACGAAAGTTAGAGGATCGAAGGCGATTAGATACCGCCCTAGTTCTAACCGTAAACGATGCCAATTAGCAATTGGGAGACGCTACCTACCTTCGGTGCTCTCAGTAGCTTCCGGGAAACCAAAATCGGGTTCCGGGGGAAGTATGGTTGCAAAGTTGAAACTTAAAGGAATTGACGGAAGGGCACCACAAGAAGTGGAGCTTGCAGTGACATTCGAGCAGTCACCCAGTACGGTCACGGTGTGTTTTGCTCCGCGGTGAAGATAGAAATTTTTGTGCAAAAATTGCCTGGAGGGACCCAAATTGGTGGATAAATCGTTCATTAGAGTGAATTTAAGTGCAACGAACGAAAACCGCATGAAAATCGGCGCAAAAACGCGGAAAAAATATGATAAACATTCCCCCATACATTTTGTATGGGGAACTATTTTCGCTCAAAAAACGTGATAAATCGGTCTTTTTCAATACGGTTTGCGGTGAAATCCATAAATCAGGTGGTGTGTAACAATTTTTAGCCGATAAACAGTGTTTGCCGGCGAAAATTCGCGAAAAATAAGGTGCGGAAAATTTGCGTAAGGAATTACAACAACAACAACAACAACAGTATATGTGTGTCGCGAGTGCGTATAAAATTCCGGTCCACGAGCGCCGGAAGTGGCCGGAAACGGTAGTGTTCGTGCCCGTGATCGAGTGTTTGCAAAAAACCGGACGAAAAACGGACGTAAATCGCCGAAAAACAACGTGGTAAAAAAGTGTCGGGGGTGCTACCGCCGGAGCACGTGTCTCCGGAAAAAGGAGTTTAATAGAAAATCGCTAATAACTTCGCGAGTTTTGGTCGGATTTGTGTGCGGTTTTCACCGTTGGGTTAGTTTCGATGCGAACAATACGATCCAATCAAAAAAATAGTGAAAATCGTGAAAAAATTTTTTGACAGTTTGTGGTGACACCTGAGTGACAAGCAATACCCAGGCGACAAAAATTTTTTCGGCGAGCAGTTCCCAGGGGACAAAAATTTGAACTTACCGTTACTGCTTGAAAACTGCCCGATTTTTTAAAAAAGTGTGCGGAAAATTCTGGGAAGGGGCCAGAATCACAGCAGCTGGGCGGCGCAGCATCTCTGGGGTCATCTCGACCCCACGGGGTCATATCGATCCCCAGGATTATCTTGACCCACAAGGGAGTTTACCACGAAGATGGAACTCCCAAATCGCAGTTTGAGGCCTCGGCAGCCATCCGTCGATTGCGGCATGGGTGCGGTTCAGAAGAAAACCGCAGTGTCAGCCAAAATTGACACTGGACGTACACCCCTGGCTGCACGTTCGAACGAGGAAAATGAGGTTCGTCTGCACCTGATGTTGCAGGCGGAGAAGGCGGAGAAGGCGGAACTGATGAAGACAGTAGCAAGTCTCCAGGTCACTGTTGAGGGATTGCAGAAGCAGCTTGCGGAGTCGCAGCAGGCCAGGCTTTCCGCCGAAGCGGACGCAAAGAAGGAGAGAGATGCATTGCTGGCAGAGATCCGTGATATGGGGAAGCAACTGCGCCAGGAGCTCTGTTGGCAACGCGGGCAACAGCCGCAAGCACAACCCGGTCCGTCAGGGACAGCGGCGGTAACGCTCCCGGCCCCCCAGGCGCCAACAGGAGAAGGCATTCGGCAAGTGGAGCAGCCCAGCTTCTCTGAGGTCGTCCGCCGCAAATATCGTGGCATGGCTAAGGGGAAACCCCGCCAGCCCCCCCAGCAGCAGCAGCAGCAGGAACACCAGCAGCAGCAACAACAACAGCAGCAGCAGCGGCAACCACAGCGACAGGCGGTCGCCGGCACGCAGCAGCAACAACAGCAGCAGCAGCGGCAGCCACAGCGACAGGCGGTCGCCGGCACGCAGCAGCAGCAACAGCGTCGGCAGCAGCAACAACAGCAGCAGCAACAACACCAGCAGCGGCCAACTTCTGTACAGGCGCAGCGCAGTGAGCAGTTGCGCCAGGAGCGCCAGCGTCCAGCACGCCCTCGGCAGGACCAGCTCATTTTTGAGCCGGCCGAGGGATGCTCGTACAAGGCGCTGTTTGAGAAGATACGGCTAAATCCGCGACTGGCCGACGAGAACAAGGGAGTCAAGCAGGGCTACCGCACGTCACGCGACTTCCTTCGTCTCTCGCTTAATCAGGATGCAGACGCCGCTGTGCTGCTGCAGCGCATCCAGGAGGAGGTCGGTGATTTGGCCACTGGCCGGATCATCACGAAGATGGCCGAGGTGATGATTACCGGCATCGACATGTTGGCCACAAAAGAGGATGTGGAACGCGGTCTGCAGCGGGCGCTGGAACGCACAGTAGTTGCAGCAACCACGTCCTTGTGGGAGCGTCGTGATGGGACGCAGCGTGCCCGTGTCCGACTTCCACGGAGGGACGCTGACCTTCTGGCGGACAAACGTATCCTTGTTGGATACTCGGCGTGCCTGGTGCGCAGCGCGCCAAAACAGCAGCGAAGCGCGGTTCGCTGTTTCCGCTGCTTGGAGCGTGGACACACCACTGCAGACTGCGCCGGCGTGGATCGTTCCGGCCTATGCCTGCGCTGCGGAGCCACGGATCATCGCGCGGCATCATGCACCTGCGATCCGAAGTGCATCGTTTGTGGCGGCCCACACCGCATCGCCGCCCCCATGTGCCCTGGCCCGCAACCACAATGTTGAACGTCCTGCAGTTCAACGCCAACCATTGCGAGAACGCCCAGGACCTGGCGTTGCATGTGTTGACCACCGAGGGTCTTGACGTTCTGCTCTTGTCCGAGCCCTATTGCGTACCGCGCAATAACGGCAATTGGGTAACGGACGAGAGTAAGACGGTTGCCATCGTCGTCAATGGCAACCGGCTGCCGATACAGCGTATCAGGCACCGTCAGACCCTCGGTGTGGTTGCGGCCGACGTCGGTGGAATCGCTGTGGTGAGCTGCTATGTGTCGCCGCAGACAGGAGTCCCAGAGTTCCGGAGTATTATGGAAAAAATCGACCTGATCGTCCGCGGGTGCAGCCGGGTTCTCCTGGCCGGCGATTTCAACGCCATGCACCTGGACTGGGGAAGCAGCAGGACTTGCCCGAAGGGCTTGGAGCTTCTCCAGTTGGCGGACAACCTCGGGCTGGTGCTACTGAACAAGGCAGACTGTCTGCCAACGTTCAAGGGGAACCGAGCGGACACAACTCGGTTTCCGCCCAGCCGACCGGACGTTACGTTCGCCAGTAGTGTGATCAGCCGTCTCGACCCGCGCGAGGACAGCGCCCGAGGCTGGCGCGTTCCCGACGTGGTAACGCTCAGTGATCACCGTTACGTCCGGTACGAGGTTGGCGTGAGTCCACCATCATCGAGGGATCGGGCAGCACGGCGTGGACAGCGCCCGGCCCGCGTAAGCAATGCCGGTACGCGCTGGAAGACCAGTCAGTTTGACTCCCAGCTTTTCGGGAAAGCGCTGGCCATGACTGGGTTCGCCCGTCAAGCTAACAGCGTCGAAAGCTTGGTCGAGTCGCTGACCAGCGTCTGCGACGAGACGATGTCGCGGGTCTTCCCAGCGCAGGACCACACAGGTCGGCCAGCTTACTGGTGGACTCCGGCGATCCAGACGATGATCGAAGAACTCTCCAGAAAGGAGCAAATGGCGATGAGGACCATTCCGCCCAACGAACAGCTCCAAACGGAACTCGCAGCTGCCAGGGAGAGCCTTCGGAAGGCTATTCGTGTGAGCAAGAACGAGGCGTTCGACCGGTTCTTGCTGTCGATCAGGGAGGATGAAACCGGAAACTTTTTCCGGAAGGTCTTCCACTGGTTCCAGGCGGCCCGCTCAGCCCCGGAACGCGATCCAGCAGAACTGCGGCGAATTGTCGACGCCTTGTTCCCGGTTCATCCGCCGGTAGAGTGGCCCGATCTCCGAGTTGGCAACATGGCGCCGCTCCGATCGATCGGCCTGACCGAGCTGGAGAATATAGCAGCCAGTATGCACCCGCGGAAGGCTCCTGGGCTTGATGGAGTACCGAACGCCGCCCTTACGGTTGCTCTCAGGCAGCAACCGGAGCCCTTCCGCCGGGTGTTTCAGGAGTGCCTGGACACGTCCTGCTTTCCGCAGCCGTGGAAAAAGCAGCGACTGGTGCTCCTGCCAAAGCCAGGCAAATCACCGGGCGAGCCGTCGTCCTTCCGCCCGATTTGCCTGCTCGATAATACGGGCAAGGCTTTGGAGCGGCTGCTGTTGAACCGGCTCAACGAATACATCGAGGATCCAGAGAGTCCGCAACTGTCTGAGCAGCAGTTCGGATTCCGGCGAGGGCGATCGACTCTGCAGGCCATCCAGCAGGTCGTGGACGCGGGACGAAGGGCGAAGTCCTTTGGAAGGACAAACAACCGTGACCGGCGCTGCCTCATGGTTGTGGCCCTGGACGTCCGTAACGCGTTCAACACGGCTAGCTGGCAGAGCATCGCCGAGGCGCTCCAGGCGAAGGGAGTCCCCGTGCAGTTGTGCCGCATACTGCAGGACTACTTCGCCGACAGGGAGCTTACGTACGACACGGCGGACGGGCCGGTTACCCGCCGAGTATCGGCAGGTGTTCCACAGGGGTCCATATTGGGCCCCACACTGTGGAACATAATGTACGACGGTGTGCTAGCCGTAGAGCTCCCTGAGGGCGCCTCCATCGTGGGATTCGCCGATGATCTTGCGATCCTGGCAGCGGGGACAACTCCTGAACACGCAGCAGCGATTGCGGAGGAAGCGGTGGCAGCGGTCAACAGCTGGATGGTGCGGCACAAACTCTCCCTGGCGCCGGAGAAGACGGAGCTGCTGATGGTGTCCAGCAAGCGAAGTGGATACAAAAACATCCCTGTGAACATCTGTGGAGTGGAAGTGCGCTCGAAGCGGTCGATCCGCTACTTGGGGGTCATGCTACACGACCACCTGTCGTGGCGCCCACACGTCGAGATGGTCGCGGACAAGGCCCTCCGTGTGGTGCGAGCATTGCGTGTCGTCATGCGCAACCACAGCGGCCCCCAAGTGAGCAAGCGGAAGCTGCTCGCCGCAGTGGCCGCGTCCATTATCCGCTATGGCGCACCCGTCTGGGCGGAAGCCTCGGACCTACAGTGGTGCAGGCGGATATTGGATCGCGTGCAACGCCCCCTGGCCCAGGGCATCACGAGCGCCTTCCACTCCACGAGCTGCGAGGTAGCGGTGGTTTTAGCCGGAGAACTGCCATACCACCTCCTGGTGAAGGAAGACGCCCGCTGCTACAACCGACTGCAGTTAAGCCCGGACAGCAGTCGGGAGGCGATTCGCCAGGAGGAAAAGGAGTCATCGCTGCAGCTGTGGCAGCAACAGTGGGACGACGAGGCGGCGAATAACACCAGCCGCTACTTACGTTGGGCCCACCGACAAGTGCCAGACGTGCGCCTGTGGACGGGGCGGAAACACGGAGAGGTAGATTTCTACCTCTCGCAGGTTCTCAGTGGACATGCCTTCGTCCACGAGTTCCTGCACGTGTTCGGGTTCGCTCCATCCCCGGACTGTCCCAGGTGCGCAGGGTCGGTCGAGTCGGTGGCCCACGTACTGTTCCAGTGTCCCCGCTTCGCGGATGTTCGCGCGGAGTTGCTGCACGGCGTCGACGAGGACAACCTCGGCAGCCGCCTGTTGGAGAGTGCGGAGTGGTGGGACCGCATCCAGCAAGCGGCTCGGCAGATCCTCTCCGTTCTGCAGGAGGACTGGCGGGAGGAGCAGCAAAACTTGGCAGCCGCCGAGGCTGCTCAGCCAGTTCCTGCATCCAGCCCGCCCGAGGACATGGCGGAGGCAGAGCGGAGACGGCTGATGCGACGCCGAGAGGTGCGCAACCGCAGCGCCCGGCGGATGCGGCAGCGGCGTCGGCAGGAGCGGCTCGGTGTGGACGAGGTCGTCCCGGCTATCTTGGCACGCGCAGCGGCCAATGACGACGCGGCCGACGACGTAGCGGAGCCGACAGGGGAGGTCGAGGAGGAGGAGGTCAGCCCTCCAGAGCCGCCAATCCCCCCGCGCAGCCGGGGATTGCCTCCCTCCCCACGCACGATGGAGATGCGGCGACTGCGGCGTAACTTTATGCAGCTCCAATACCGGGAAAGGCGTCGGGCCGGAGTGCTAGGAGCTGTTCCGCAGGGTCGCCAACGACGTGGGCGACTACCACCATCTGCAGCGGAAGTGGAGCGGCGTCGCATTAACCGGCGGCAGAGAGAGAGGCAGCGGCGGCTGGAGCAACGGCAAGCGGAGGTCGAGGCTCAGCCTCCCCCGTG
>NC_064669.1:28195777-28215777 GCF_943734685.1 Anopheles coluzzii
CCTGCCAGCTTGCCGTATTGAAGGCATTCTTGACATCCATTGACACGACCAGCAGGAACCTGTTATCCCGCCCGTTCGTGCGGCGGAATCTCATCGCGCTCTGACCAGCCTCGATCACTGTTCGAATGGCACCAATTGTAGATCGCCCCCTCCGGAAGCCATGCTGCCTGTCTGACAGCCTCACCGCAGCAGGGTCTTCCAGGTGGTTGTGAAGTCTGTTTAGAATGAGCTTCTCCAGCACTTTCCCTAAGGCATCCAGCATGCACAAAGGTCGGTATGACCCGCTGCTACCCGGTGGTTTCCCCGGCTTGGGGAGCAGTACCAACCGCTGTCGTTTCCATGGTGCTGGAAATGTAGCCGTTTCCAGACAGCTTTGGTACAACGCCTGGAAAACGTCCGTGTACGCAAGGATTGCAGCCTTGACAGCGGCGTTCGGAATTCCGTCAAGGCCCGGCGCTTTTTTGTTCGGCATGGTGCTAGCTATCAGACGGAGTTCCGGGATCGTGACTTGGGTCCATGGAGTCTGCTGGTCTGCAGGCTGTTCCTGTTCTTCCTCGGAACTGATGCTGGGCCAGTTGAAGGGCGGATGTTGCGGGAAAAGCTCTGTAACGATGCTTTCAAGCCTCGCTCTCTCCGTCTCGGGTGGGGCCCTTCCACCGCGAAGACGGGAGAGGACTACTAAGTACCCGGCTCCGAAAACGTTTTCCTCCGCAGCATCGATCAATTCCTGGAAGGCAGCCTTTTTGCTGGCACGTATAGCTCTATCCAGCTCAGCTTTAGCTGTTCTGTATTGGGCTGCAGCCAGACTTCGGTTCTGGAGATCACTTGTCTGCTGCATGCGATCTCTCGTCTGCTCGCAGTTCTGCCTAAGCAGAGCAATCAGTGGCGTCCACCAGTAAACGTCCCGATGAGGGTCGGGGAAAGACGACGTCATCCTTTGCATGGTTTTCTCGCAGGCCGATATCATTGCCGAGATCATTCCCTGGTGATTGACTGCCTTCTCTCGGAATCCCTCGCCATGTAGCGTGGCCAGGAAATTCTCTTTCGAGAACTGTTTCGTCTTAAATCGCGTGCCTGCATGTTGAAAACGCTCTCGCTGGCCCCGTTGACGTGACTGTCCTTGGTTACGCTGCTGGTCTGCTGACGCTGGGCCTACCGAATAGGTGATATACCTATGGTCAGATCGCGTGTCCGTGTTTCTTACCAACCAAGTGCTCGGCTGAGCTATGGACGAGCTGGCGAAGGTCACGTCGACAACGCTGGCAGTCGCCACACCGTTTCCAACAAAGGTTGCCACATTCCCTCGATTCATCAGCAGCAGGCCCAATTGCTGGGACGCCTCGAGCAGTACTTCCCCACGCTCATTGCTGCGTCGGCTTCCCCACTCCTCATGCCAAGCGTTAAAGTCTCCGGCAACTACTACCTGAGGGTGGGATTGGGCTTCCAATTCAATTGCTTCAACGAATTCCGCAAATCCTTCCCGCGACAGGCTGGGTGGCGCGTAGCAGCTTAGGAAGGTGATGCCACCCACCTTGGCAGCTATAAGGCCTGGGACATCACTGCTCCATTGTCCTTGTAGAGGGTATCGTCCTGTGGCCACGACTGACACCTTTTTGGAGGCATCAACTGCCCATCTTGGGTTGTTCTCGGGTGGTCGATACGTGTGGGAAAGAACCAGCACGTCCACTTCCATTTGTCGGGCGGTTTGCAGGACCAGATCTTGGGCGATCCTGCCTCCACCCAGGTTCACTTGGAGGACTTTTAGCTGCGTCATTGGGTGGCCGACCGATCGCATGTCCGGTCCCCGATAACATGGGGGCCATCGCATTTGCCGCAGCGTATTTCTTCCATGCATGTACCAGCCTTGTGACCTTCCTGTCCGCAACGGATGCAAACATTTTGTCGGTCTACAGGTGACCGACAATCGCGGGCGTTGTGGCCGTGCTCAAGGCATCGGTAGCAGCGAAGATGCTCTTTGGGTGTTGGAGGAGCCATCTTCACTCTGGAAATGCAGAAGCCCAAGCGAAGCTTCGTACCATCCAGCGCTTTGGCGGCCTTGGCTGGCAGACGAACGCGTGCCCGCTGGGTGCCATCCGGCATTGTCCTAATGCTCGTTGAGACGATGCCTGCCCCACCCTCGATCTTGTTTTCAAGGAGAGCTGTAAGCTCTTCCTCCTTGGCTAGGGGGTCGATGTCGTTTACTACCAAGGCCGCCATTTCCGTCACGTGTCGACAAGTTCCAGCCTCGCCGATGATCGTTCGGATCTGCTGGAGAATTAAGGTCGCGTTTGCGGATCTAGCAAGCGTCAGTCGTAGCAACGCCTTATCTGTGCGCCGGCCCATGATGATGAAATCCTTTAACTCATTATGTGTGCCATTATCGTCAACGGCTTTACGGATTTTCAAGGAGACGCTCTCGAAAGTCTCGTTCTGACCAGGAGAGATCTCTATCAGTTCGGGCTTAGGACGCTTACGCTTCTGCTGCTGCTGTTGATGCTGCTGCTGCTGCTGTTGCGACAAGCCTGCGACCACATATCGCTGTGGCTGTCGTTGCTGCTGTTGCTGCTGTAGCTGCTGCCTCATTTGCGGCGGCTGATACCGCCCAGTCTGCTGTTGTTGTTGCTGCGGTTGGTTAGACTGCTGCTGCTGCTGTGTATTTTGACGGCGGCGCACTACCGTCGTCCATAATTCTTGCTGCTCCTGCTGCTGTTGCTGTTGCCGCTGCTGCTGCTGCTGCTGCTGACGTTGGTGCTGCTGATTCTGTTGCTGCACCCGTTGCTGCTGCTGCTGTTCTCGCTGTTGATGCTGCTGCTGCTGCTGCTGCTGCTGCCATTCACGCTGCTGGTTCCGCTGCTGCTGTTGTTGTTGCTGCTGCTGCTGCTGCTGCTGCTGCTGCTGCTGCTGCTGCTGTTCCCGCTGCTGATGCTGTTGCTGCTGCTGCCGCTGCTCCTGCTGCTGTGGTCCTTGGCGACCGCGACGGTTGCGAGAGCTGTGGGCTCCCTGGGCTGTCATCATTGGGGCTGCTGCTGCTTGCTGCTGCAGCTCGATGACCGAACGGGCGCCCATCCTGTACGTTTCGAGCTCCCGTTCAAGCGCCGCATTTTTCATCAAACTTTCCTGGAGCTCCTTACGGCAGAGGCTAAGCTCCTTTGAGAGCTGAGCAACCTGCATGGCCAGGAGCTTCAAGCTCTCGTTCATCTCTGAGAGAGATGGTTCAGCAGAAGAACACTTACCAGCCTTTGGTGTTGAGGTGGCCGGTACCGTCATCTCCTCGCGCTGTTGACTCTGGCTGGGCAACTTGTCCAGCACTACCAATGGCACCTTCCCCATTGGTGGAACTGCTAATCCCGACGGGCCCGCGAGGATCGTGCAGTTCAATTCTTCTTCTTCATCATCACTCAAGTAGACGATGCCTGCGGTGGGTGGTGGCTCCACCGGTGTTGAGTCAGACACTTTTAATGCGTCGACCCGGTTGAGGGACACCGATCGAGCCCTCGGGCGAAGTACTCGTCCCGAGCTCCCTTGGGGATGGGCATCACCGCCCAGCCCCGACATGTTGGTTTCAACGTTGCGCGCACCTACTTGAGGGTTTGTTGGCAGCCCGACGCACTATGCCTAACGCCCGCACTCTCGCCAACGAGGCGTCAGAAACCGACCCCCGGTTTTAGGTTCGTCAAGAAAACCGATGGAGAACGGATTTTTGAAATGTTGAAAAATTTCAAATTTTGAAAGTGAAATATTTCACCCTCCCTGAAAGATTTCAGGGCCGCTTTCACAAACGCGCACCTACTTGAGGGTTTGATGGCAGCCCGACGCACTCTGCCTGACGCCCGCGCACATGGAAGATGGTTTTTTTTTTTTTTTTCTTTTTTTTCTTCCCTTTCCTTTTTCTCTTCTTCTTCCCCCTTTTTTCCTTTTTTCTTTTTTTTTTCCTTCCTCCCTCTTCCCTTTTTCTCCTTCTTTTTTTTCCCCTTCTCTTCCTTCCTTCCTTCTTTTTTTTGCTTTTTCCCTTTTTTTTCTTTTTTTTTTTTTGGAAAAAAAAAAAAAAAAAAAAAAAAAAAAAAAAAAAAAAAAAAAAAAAAAAATCAAAATGTGAAATATTTCCAAAGTGAAATATTTCACCCTGCCCTGAAAGATTTCGATACCGCTTCCACAGGCAACACTTTCCCGTCGGGGTAGCTTGGCGGGTGCCGAAGTTATGCCACTTTGAAATTCCTCTGCTTAGCTGTCAAACTGATGTCACAACTTTTTTTCGTGCTCAGATACACTGTTTACACTAAAATAGTGCAACTCAGGCACATTTTGGACACTTTTTTCGAATTTCTGTTTTTGCACCACGTCGCACACGCACACGGTGAGTATTCGCAATTGGCAGATGTCACAAAAAAACAGAAATTTTCTGCACGTCGATGGTCACCTAAACTATGGTTACTCGTGTAACGGCACCTTAACAATCGGTCCGTCAGGGGCCGTACAGTCAACCCACCCAATTTCACCCGGAACCGAATTTTCATAAATTTGTTCCCCGAATAATATTAAATATTATTTCATTTTTTCGGTCACAGAACGGGCGATTTTCGATCGGTTTTCACTGGATGAACGTTCTTTGGCCACCCGCTGGCCTTAAAAACCGCACCCGGCGAGAATCTGGGCAAATTATATCGCTGAAAACAGAGATCCGGCGAAACCTTGGCCTAGTATGGGCTGGATGACGCAAAACTTTTTTCACAATTTTGTGGTTTTTTCATGCGCGGATCACTTCTTTACACCTTTTTTCGTGCTCAGATGCACTGTTTACACTAAAATAGTGCAACTCAGGCACATTTTGCGCACTTTTCGAATTTCTTCTTTAGCACCACGTCACACAAACACACGGTGAGCATTCGCAATAGGCCGATGTCACAAACATTTTCCGCCCGTCGATGGTCACCTAAACTATGGTTACTCGTGTAACGGCACCTTAACGATCGGTCCGTCCGAGCTGTCAGGCCGTTTGACAACCGATGCCTAACTCAGGGGCCGTCAGGGGCCGTACAGTCAACCCACCCAATTTCACCTGGAACCGAATTTTCGTAAATTTGTTCACCGAATAATATTAAATATTATTTCACTTTTTTTCGGTCACAAACGGCCGATTTTCGATCGGTTTTCACTGGATGAACGTTCTTTGGCCACCCGATGGCCTTTAAAACCACACCCGGCGAGAATCTGGGCAAATTATATCCCTGCAAACAGAGATCCGGCGATTACTTGGCCCAGTATGGGCTGGATGACGCAAAACTATTTTCACAATTTTGTGGTTTTTTCATGCGCGGATCACTTCTTAACACCTTTTTTCGTGCTCAGATGCACTGTTTACACTAAAATAGTGCAACTCAGGCACATTTTGGGCACTTTTTTCGAATTTCTTCTTTTGCACCACGTCACACAAACACACGGTGAGCATTCGCAATAGGCCGATGTCACAAAAATTTTCCGCACGTCGATGGTCACCTAAACTATGGTTACTCGTGTAACGGCACCTTAACTCAGGGGCCGTCAGGGGCCGTACAGTCAACCCACCCAATTTCACCCAATTTCACCTGGAACCGAATTTTCGTAAATTTGTTCACCGAATAATATTAAATATTACTTCACTTTTTTCGGTCACAAAACGGCCGATTTTCGATCGGTTTTCACTGGATGAACGTTCTTTGGCCGCCCGATGGCCTTAAAAACCACACCCGGCGAGAATCTGGGCAAATTATATCGCTGAAAACACAGATCCGGCGATTACTTGGCCCAGTATGGGCTGGATGACGCAAAACTTTTTTTCCACAATTTTGTGGTTTTTTCATGCGCGGATCACTTCTTAACACCTTTTTTCGTGCTCAGATGCACTGTTTACACTAAAATCGTGCAATTCTGGCACTTTTTGGGCACTTTTTTCGATTTTCTGCTTTTACACCATGTCACACAAACACATGGTGGGGGGTTCATAGGCATCAAACACAAATGCACGATTTTTGTTGAATTTTCGCCTTAAAAACACTTGATAACGCTCTTAAAGGGTAAATCAGGTGCCCTGAGCACGTTTTTCACACTATTAAAGTCGATTAACGACGATTTTGCACTGTTTTTAAGTCCTTTTTTCGGAGCCCAAACACAACGTGTCGGTACAGTACGACCTCACGTTTGACACTCACACAGGGATAACTGGCTTGTGGCCGCCAAGCGTTCATAGCGACGTGGCTTTTTGATCCTTCGATGTCGGCTCTTCCTATCATTGTGAAGCAAAATTCACCAAGCGTAGGATTGTTCACCCTTTCAAGGGAACGTGAGCTGGGTTTAGACCGTCGTGAGACAGGTTAGTTTTACCCTACTGGTGTGTGCTTATAGTCGCTATCTTAACGGAATTCCTGTGCAGTACGAGAGGAACCACAGGTACGGACCACTGGCTCAATACTAGTCCGACCGGACTTTGGTATGACGCTACGTCCGCTGGATTATGCCTGAACGCCTCTAAGGTCGTAGCCAATCCGAGCTGATAGCGCTTCTCAAACCCATTAGGTGTTCGGAAGCTAGCGGGCCTAACAACCCTCTGAGATCCGTTGGAGTCTGCGTCTGCAGCCCGGCGTCTCATCCCGCTATACCTAGGCCGCAACGAGTGGAGTTCGCTGCACGTGTTAGTACCGTAACTGGGAACGCCGTTGGCTTGAGCTCTGCCCAACGTGGATATACCTAGTTTCGACACCTATCAACCGCCCGCAAACGACGGGACTTCAGGCTGGGAGCTGCGAGTTGTAGAGATGCGTTCGCATCGATCCTCTCAGGCGACCCATGCTTGGTGGTTTGTCCGTGTGCCCCTTCCTCGATGTGCGCAAGCTCGTCTTGGTCTGGGGACCACGTCGACACAGGGGATACTTTTGTGAGAGCAAGAGTGTACTTAGTTGAGTGTAGCAAGGGATCGCGTGCCCCTTCCTCGATGGCGTAACGAACCATCTTGGTCTGGGGACCGTGGTACCGTGCTCTGGTGAAGCTTGGTGCGTGCTCTTTCCTTGTCAGACGAGTGACTTGACTTGGTCTGGAGACCGTTCCTTAACACTAGTGGACAAGAGCTGGCTACTTCCGTGTCAGACGAGTGACTTGACACGGTATGGAGCGGAACACGTAACACTAGTGAGCTTGTCGGCGTGCCTCATTCTCGACTTGATTGTCTTGATGTGAGAAACGTGCCGACCAAACCAGTAAGCTTACACACATGCTCGTTACAAGTTGTATAAGTTGATCCGTTTGGGCCGGTTGCCTTGCACATGATGGTGTTGTAGACCATGTTCGGTTAACACGTCGTGTGTCGAGGTGGTCGGCCTTGGTAGTAGGATGTCTTGTGCATGTGACGTGTTGACCTGGTTTGGTCGATGTGTCGTCGTGTACGAGATGACCTACTTACCCGTCAGTTGTCCAAGTTGTGTCATGTGTTGACTTAGTTGACGTGTCATGTGCATGGATGATTGGCGTACGGGTCATGTATGGTGCACTTGCTTCAGTTGAAGGGATGTACTAGTACAGTTATATTAATTGTTTATTTCACGATCTGGTCTTTTGGCTGGATCGCGAAAAAAACGCTAAGTCCCAAATCTTGAACTCGAGAGGAGAGCGCTGATGACAACCTTTTGGACTGGAGCTCCCTAGAATTCGGCCTTTTCCTACTTTAAAGGGATGCACTGTTGTATGTATTGTTTATTCACGATCTGGTCGTTGGATTGGATCGTGAAAAAAAAACGCTAAGTCCCAGATCCGGAACTCGACAGGAAAGCGCTGATGGCAAACATTTTGACTGGAAGTCCCTAGAAATCGGCTTTTTCCTTATTGGCATTATGTGGCACGTTTATTGTGGCTAGAACATTAATTATCCACCAAATGGCACCAACGCTTGGCGAAAGTCTCGAAACACTCCTATCCCGACGCACCAGCAACCGCAACACGATGCAAAATAAATTGCACGAGCTACTGATACTTGTACCATGCACGGTACACGGTACCAAAATATACCCCTGAAAGTGTGCAATTTGGTGCTATTCTAGGAAATTTGTTTGGGGAAGCCTAGCTACGCGTGTCGCACGTTGCATGGTCGTCGATCAGAGGCATGCAAAAGCACCTATCTAGGGGAATTACTTTACGTTCTAGTAGCAAGTTCGATTTTCCGGTCTAGCACGGCAGTACGCCTGCATGCATACACTCCATGTACCAAAAATGTATCAACCTAGGCGTTGCTCAGTAGCTTTTGGCGGCACATGTAAAAAGTACTCGAGTTCAGATTCTTGGAACTTTGCGTATTGTTCAAAACTTATAACGAAAACTAAATTATAAATGGGTAAAAGGCTAGGCGTTTCTCAGTAGCTTTTGGCGCCACGTGGCAAAAGTATTCGAGTTCAGATTTCTGGGACTTAGCGTATTTTTCAAACCTGATAATGAAAATTGAAGTACAAATGGGGCATAAGCTAGGCGTTGCCTAGTAACTTTTTTCGCCACATGGAGGAAGTAGTCGAGCTCCAATTTCTGGGACGTAGCGTATTTTTCAATCATAATAAACCGAATCAAACATAAAAATCATGAAACTTACACCACGTCCCTAGGTTGTGCACAAAACGTAACGATATAGTGCCGGCGAGGTTAGAGGTGCACCAAAATTGTGTACCGATTAGGAAAAGTACTCTATGTTGCTATGACTTGGGTAAAAAGTGTTGATTAACTGCTGGTTACGATAGACAGTTGCTTATCGTACACATCGCAAACGAACACCCCTTAGTGAGCAGTAGCAGAAGTCGATGGAACAAAGCGAATGCATTACAAACTGATCAAGTAAAATAAGGAACGCTACGTACTAGGACTTCTTTCCAAGAATGGTGTCCGCGACGGGAGGGCAAGCGTCCTTCCCAGGTTTCCCTAGTAAACCTTGTATGGTAAACATACCCAAGCGTGTCCGTAAGCACGCAACGATAGTCACGAACGAGCACATACCTAGGGAAAGTACTCTACGTACTAGGACTTCTGTCCAAGAATGGTGTCCGCGACGGTCGGGCACTGTGACGCAATTACCAAATCCTAGAATCGTACAAGCAGTGTGTACAAACATAAACATTAACGCGTTCGCTCGGGCTGCGCCGTCCGTGTTGAACACAAATGCGGGTGATTATATGAGTGGATGGACAAAAACATGCGTGGCGAAGACAATTTTCTGCACGATGTGCACATAGCTCATTTCGTCGTCCCGGGCGAATGGAAAAACACAAAAATCTCGAGTATCTTTCTAGGTTTCTGTTATAAAAGCGCAGGCCAAAAGGTGACCGGTTGAGATGAGCATTTTAAGCATGCAAGCACTTAATTGCAACTTTTCCTACAAAAACTAGGTACGTACACGTAGATTGTATCAACATGGACATCCATGATTGCGTACGCCCGGGCTGCGCCCTCCGTGTTGTACTTTCCCTGATTGGTACACAATTTTGGTGCAAGTGTACCAACATCGACATCTATGAACGCGTACGCTCGAGCTGCACCCTCCGTCTTGTACTTTCCCTGATCGGTACACAGTTTTGGTGCACGGCTATCCCGAAAGGCAACTTGTACCAACATCGACATCCATGAACGCGTACGTAGCGTACTTTCCCTGATCGGTACACAATGTTGGTGCACGGCATAGGAAATGGGCTTAAAATGGTCAAACTCAATCCATTTCCACTAAAGATAGTCAATAACAGCTGTGCCGATGAAGTAGGGCACGATGCAAGTCAATGTTATTTAATGAATTACATGTTCACCATACATTTCAGTACAAAATTGCTCGGTCAGACCTACAAAGTGCTATATCTCGAATACTAAACGTCGCAGATGGGTGTCGTAGAACAATTTTAAGTTCGTCTAACGATTCTACATCCGATTCTGGATAGTGGTTTTTCGACCACTTTTCAACATTTTGTGACACCCCGAACCTAGGGGCAGCTCCCTAGCTTTTTTCAAAAATGTGCACCGAACGGGCCAGAGAGCTCGAGTAGTCGAAAAATTTTTTTTTGCTAAAACCCCTCAAAACGTGTCAGGAACGCACCCTAGATGATGAAAAGTGCAACCAGAATGTCAATCGACAACATTCCCGGGGGTACAAATTTGCTCTACGCGTCCCTAGGTAGGGTACTTTTTCATACAAACATCAAAGTGTACGGTGCACAAAGTGCGCGGAACAAAAATTGCTCGGTCAGACCTAGGACGGGCCATATCTCGAATACTAAACGTCGCAGATGGGTGTCGTAGAACAATTTTAAGTTCGTCTAACGATTCTACATCCGATTCTGGATAGTGGTTTTTCGACCACTTTTCAACATTTTGTGACACCCCGAACCTAGGGGCAGCTCCCTAGCTTTTTTCAAAAATGTGCACCGAACGGGCCAGAGAGCTCGAGTAGTCGAAAAATTTTTTTTTGCTAAAACCCCTCAAAACGTGTCAGGAACGCACCCTAGATGATGAAAAGTGCAACCAGAATGTCAATCGACAACATTCCCGGGGGTACAAATTTGCTCTACGCGTCCCTAGGTAGGGTACTTTTTCATACAAACATCAAAGTGTACGGTGCACAAAGTGCGCGGAACAAAAATTGCTCGGTCAGACCTAGGACGGGCCATATCTCGAATACTAAACGTCGCAGATGGGTGTCGTAGAACAATTTTAAGTTCGTCTAACGATTCTACATCCGATTCTGGATAGTGGATTTTCGACCACTTTTCAACATTTTGTGACACCCCGAACCTAGGGGCAGCTCCCTAGCTTTTTTCAAAAATGTGCACCGAACGGGCCAGAGAGCTCGAGTAGTCGAAAAATTTTTTTTTGCTAAAACCCCTCAAAACGTGTCAGGAACGCACCCTAGATGATGAAAAGTGCAACCAGAACGTCAAACGACAACTTTGTTGGGGGTACCCTTTTTACTCTACGGGCCACTAGCTTAGGCGCGCCAACAGCGCTTTCCTCTCGGGTTCCCATTTTTTGCCCTCCTGGGATTATGATCATTTACTCATTGCCTTCTATAGGGAAGGTACCTTGCTCCGAGGTCAAAAATGAAGATTTCACCAAATCGTAATTTTAACCTCTATTTAGTCGTAGGAGCATGGTTTGCAGTGTCCGTGGGTCATATAAGCCCCCGTTTGGGTCATACGTCCCCTCCCCGATGAAAATCGTCATATGACTATAGGCCGAACTTATGAAGCAAAAGTGGTGTCTGGTGAGTTCTGCCGATGATCTTAACCTATGATTTTGAGTTTCCACTCTTTCAAAACGTTTCCTGGAGCAGTACATCACGGGTCTACGGACCCAAAGACTTCGTTGCGATGGTTTCAAGCATAAAAGTTGTAACAGTTAAGGGTTTTTAATACGCGTATATTAAATCATTGCTTGAAACTAAGCTTCGTTGTCTTTAAACTCTGCAAGACCAATCGAACTTCTTAGGGAAACTCGAAGCATTCACGCTAAGCTGGTGGTGCAGGGCACATAGCGTGATGAAACCGGGTTTCCCTAACCAATGTGGCATATTTTTTCCCTGAGAGTGAAGCTCAGACCCACGTAGGGGAGAGCGAAGTGGAACTTTAATGTTCAATGCAGCAAATGTTCGCCATGCGGATAAACAAGTTGGAATAGTTCAATGTAGTGTAATGCAAACACGAATCGCAAATAACGATACGGGACCCAGAAGCAATTCTGCGGATCCCTCGGGGAGTGGTGAGTTGATATAAATTAGAGGTGAAAGTCCAAGTTGTTCGAGCTCCGGCTCGGCAGCCGATACGAGGTTCCTGTTGAGCTTGTTTGTACATCGCGCAGAGGCGCCGTTCGGTTCTAGCAATGATTCCCGCCACCATGTTCCATGCGTGCAGAGATCCGTTAGAGCTCGTTCAATGTGTCCCGCCGTGATTACGAAAAAGTCCAACAGTTGACTTAGTTGGGTGTGCGTCAAGTAATCGCGCAGAGATGCCGATCGGTTCCTAGCAATGTTTCCCGTCACAAGGTGGTATTGGCACCTGTGCAGAGTGGCCGTTAGCAATGTCTCCCGTATCACGGTGGTGTACCATCACTAGTGCAGAGTGACCGCTAGCAATGTCTCCCGTCACAAGGTGGTAGCCCAGAAGTGCAGAGAAGCCGCTGTAGCAAAGTCTCCCGTATCACGTTGGAGTTCTTCCACTAGTGCAGAGAGATCGCTGAACCGTTCAATGTGTCCCGTCGTGGTGTGCTTGTACCGAGCACGTAGGATACACCTTGCTTTGTTGGTTTGGGATAGGAGTGGTCGCGCAACTGCCTCCACGCCGCAGAGTGCCAGTTCGGATTGAAGGTCAACTTTAGCCGTTCAATGCATCAGTCGGTGGGTGTTCAGATGGCATCACAACTTCCCCTAGGTGCTCAAGTTGGCTGGGTTGTAAAACATGTACACATGCGCAGAGTATCGTGCGTACTAGCAAAGTCTCCCGTCACGGTGGTTACGAATGAGTTCCATGCAGTGCAGAGAGATCGTTAGTGCGTGCAATGTACCAGTCGATGTGTCGTACCGGCATACAACCCCGCTTAGAGGCCCGTCGCTCGAAGAGGACAAGAAAGAGTGCGCAGAGTGCCGTACCGGCATAGCAATGTCTCCAGACATACGTTGGGACACCCGACGCAGTGCAGAGAGATCCGCTAGCCGTGTGCAATGCATCCGACGTTGCCTGCTTGTGCAGTCTATCGAGTGGCGCCAACGGACGCTCTGGCGTCGCAGAACAAATCTCGGTGGTCACGGGGGACTTGCGCCTCGCGTGATCAAGAGTGTAGTTCGTGTTCAAGCAATTGACTCGAATTCTGGTTGATCCTACCAGTGATATACGCTCGTCTCAAAGGTTAAGCCATGCATGTCTAAGTACAAGCTTCCTAGAAAGTGAAACCGCATAAGGCTCAGTATAACAGCTATAATTTACAAGATCCTCATCCAAACAGTTACTTGGATAACTGTGGAAAAGCCAGAGCTAATACATGCATTATGCCGGGACTGTTGGCCTCCGGGTCGGCGGAACTGGTGCACTTATTAGTTAAACCAATCGCCTCCGGGCGCTTTGAGTTGAAATCTGGATAAGGATGCCGATCGTACGGTCGCTTGCGACTGACGACAGATCTTTCAAATGTCTGCCCTATCAACTATTGATGGTAGTGTAGAGGACTACCATGGTTGCGACGGGTAACGGGGAATCAGGGTTCGATTCCGGAGAGGGAGCCTGAGAAATGGCTACCACATCCAAGGAAGGCAGCAGGCGCGTAAATTACCCAATCCCGGCACGGGGAGGTAGTGACGAGAAATAACAATATGGACCTCTCTAACGATGGTCCATAATTGGAATGAGTTGAGCATAAATCCTTTTGCAAGGATCAAGTGGAGGGCAAGTCTGGTGCCAGCAGCCGCGGTAATTCCAGCTCCACTAGCGTATATTAAAGTTGTTGCGGTTAAAACGTTCGAAGTTGATACCCCGTCCAGACTCGCGTCCGTCGCGGGCGCCCGGCCTCTCGGTTGGGACCGTCCGTGTACGCGCTCGCGGCTGCGACTCACAATGGTGTACCTGGGCGTTCTACTCCGTGACGGGTCAGGACTTGTCGCCGCGACCTCGTCGGTCAAGGTCTTGTTCGACCCAGCTTCATGGTGCCCGGGAACTCTCGTTTACCTTGAACAAATTAGAGTGCTCAAAGCAGGCTAGTTCAAAGCGTCCGGTCCTCCGGGGCCGGCGTTGGCCGAGAATAATTTTGCATGGAATAATGGAACATGACCTCGGTCTGAGTGGTTTCGTTGGTTTGTAATAGACCAAGAGGTAATGATTAACAGAAGTAGTCGGGGGCATTGGTATTACGGCGCGAGAGGTGAAATTCGTAGACCGTCGTAGGACCCACAGAAGCGAAAGCGTTTGCCAAGGATGCTTTCATTAATCAAGAACGAAAGTTAGAGGATCGAAGGCGATTAGATACCGCCCTAGTTCTAACCGTAAACGATGCCAATTAGCAATTGGGAGACGCTACCTACCTTCGGTGCTCTCAGTAGCTTCCGGGAAACCAAAATCGGGTTCCGGGGGAAGTATGGTTGCAAAGTTGAAACTTAAAGGAATTGACGGAAGGGCACCACAAGAAGTGGAGCTTGCAGTGACATTCGAGCAGTCACCCAGTACGGTCACGGTGTGTTTTGCTCCGCGGTGAAGATAGAAATTTTTGTGCAAAAATTGCCTGGAGGGACCCAAATTGGTGGATAAATCGTTCATTAGAGTGAATTTAAGTGCAACGAACGAAAACCGCATGAAAATCGGCGCAAAAACGCGGAAAAAATATGATGAACATTCCCCCATACATTTTGTATGGGGAACTATTTTCGCTCAAAAAACGTGATAAATCGGTCTTTTTCAATACGGTTTGCGGTGAAATCCATAAATCAGGTGGTGTTTAACAATTTTTAGCCGATAAACAGTGTTTGCCGGCGAAAATTCGCGAAAAATAAGGTGCGGAAAATTTGCGTAAGGAATTACAACAACAACAACAACAACAGTATATGTGTGTCGCGAGTGCGTATAAAATTCCGGTCCACGAGCGCCGGAAGTGGCCGGAAACGGTAGTGTTCGTGCCCGTGATCGAGTGTTTGCAAAAAACCGGACGAAAAACGGACGTAAATCGCCGAAAAACAACGTGGTAAAAAAGTGTCGGGGGTGCTACCGCCGGAGCACGTGTCTCCGGAAAAAGGAGTTTAATAGAAAATCGCTAATAACTTCGCGAGTTTTGGTCGGATTTGTGTGCGGTTTTCACCGTTGGGTTAGTTTCGATGCGAACAATACGATCCAATCAAAAAAATAGTGAAAATCGTGAAAAAATTTTTTGACAGTTTGTGGTGACACCTGAGTGACAAGCAATACCCAGGCGACAAAAATTTTTTCGGCGAGCAGTTCCCAGGGGACAAAAATTTGAACTTACCGTTACTGCTTGAAAACTGCCCGATTTTTTAAAAAAGTGTGCGGAAAATTCTGGGAAGGGGCCAGAATCACAGCAGCTGGGCGGCGCAGCATCTCTGGGGTCATCTCGACCCCACGGGGTCATATCGATCCCCAGGATTATCTTGACCCACAAGGGAGTTTACCACGAAGATGGAACTCCCAAATCGCAGTTTGAGGCCTCGGCAGCCATCCGTCGATTGCGGCATGGGTGCGGTTCAGAAGAAAACCGCAGTGTCAGCCAAAATTGACACTGGACGTACACCCCTGGCTGCACGTTCGAACGAGGAAAATGAGGTTCGTCTGCACCTGATGTTGCAGGCGGAGAAGGCGGAGAAGGCGGAACTGATGAAGACAGTAGCAAGTCTCCAGGTCACTGTTGAGGGATTGCAGAAGCAGCTTGCGGAGTCGCAGCAGGCCAGGCTTTCCGCCGAAGCGGACGCAAAGAAGGAGAGAGATGCATTGCTGGCAGAGATCCGTGATATGGGGAAGCAACTGCGCCAGGAGCTCTGTTGGCAACGCGGGCAACAGCCGCAAGCACAACCCGGTCCGTCAGGGACAGCGGCGGTAACGCTCCCGGCCCCCCAGGCGCCAACAGGAGAAGGCATTCGGCAAGTGGAGCAGCCCAGCTTCGCTGAGGTCGTCCGCCGCAAATATCGTGGCATGGCTAAGGGGAAACCCCGCCAGCCCCCCCAGCAGCAGCAGCAGCAGGAACACCAGCAGCAGCAACAACAACAGCAGCAGCAGCGGCAACCACAGCGACAGGCGGTCGCCGGCACGCAGCAGCAACAACAGCAGCAGCAGCGGCAGCCACAGCGACAGGCGGTCGCCGGCACGCAGCAGCAGCAACAGCGTCGGCAGCAGCAACAACAGCAGCAGCAACAACACCAGCAGCGGCCAACTTCTGTACAGGCGCAGCGCAGTGAGCAGTTGCGCCAGGAGCGCCAGCGTCCAGCACGCCCTCGGCAGGACCAGCTCATTTTTGAGCCGGCCGAGGGATGCTCGTACAAGGCGCTGTTTGAGAAGATACGGCTAAATCCGCGACTGGCCGACGAGAACAAGGGAGTCAAGCAGGGCTACCGCACGTCACGCGACTTCCTTCGTCTCTCGCTTAATCAGGATGCAGACGCCGCTGTGCTGCTGCAGCGCATCCAGGAGGAGGTCGGTGATTTGGCCACTGGCCGGATCATCACGAAGATGGCCGAGGTGATGATTACCGGCATCGACATGTTGGCCACAAAAGAGGATGTGGAACGCGGTCTGCAGCGGGCGCTGGAACGCACAGTAGTTGCAGCAACCACGTCCTTGTGGGAGCGTCGTGATGGGACGCAGCGTGCCCGTGTCCGACTTCCACGGAGGGACGCTGACCTTCTGGCGGACAAACGTATCCTTGTTGGATACTCGGCGTGCCTGGTGCGCAGCGCGCCAAAACAGCAGCGAAGCGCGGTTCGCTGTTTCCGCTGCTTGGAGCGTGGACACACCACTGCAGACTGCGCCGGCGTGGATCGTTCCGGCCTATGCCTGCGCTGCGGAGCCACGGATCATCGCGCGGCATCATGCACCTGCGATCCGAAGTGCATCGTTTGTGGCGGCCCACACCGCATCGCCGCCCCCATGTGCCCTGGCCCGCAACCACAATGTTGAACGTCCTGCAGTTCAACGCCAACCATTGCGAGAACGCCCAGGACCTGGCGTTGCATGTGTTGACCACCGAGGGTCTTGACGTTCTGCTCTTGTCCGAGCCCTATTGCGTACCGCGCAATAACGGCAATTGGGTAACGGACGAGAGTAAGACGGTTGCCATCGTCGTCAATGGCAACCGGCTGCCGATACAGCGTATCAGGCACCGTCAGACCCTCGGTGTGGTTGCGGCCGACGTCGGTGGAATCGCTGTGGTGAGCTGCTATGTGTCGCCGCAGACAGGAGTCCCAGAGTTCCGGAGTATTATGGAAAAAATCGACCTGATCGTCCGCGGGTGCAGCCGGGTTCTCCTGGCCGGCGATTTCAACGCCATGCACCTGGACTGGGGAAGCAGCAGGACTTGCCCGAAGGGCTTGGAGCTTCTCCAGTTGGCGGACAACCTCGGGCTGGTGCTACTGAACAAGGCAGACTGTCTGCCAACGTTCAAGGGGAACCGAGCGGACACAACTCGGTTTCCGCCCAGCCGACCGGACGTTACGTTCGCCAGTAGTGTGATCAGCCGTCTCGACCCGCGCGAGGACAGCGCCCGAGGCTGGCGCGTTCCCGACGTGGTAACGCTCAGTGATCACCGTTACGTCCGGTACGAGGTTGGCGTGAGTCCACCATCATCGAGGGATCGGGCAGCACGGCGTGGACAGCGCCCGGCCCGCGTAAGCAATGCCGGTACGCGCTGGAAGACCAGTCAGTTTGACTCCCAGCTTTTCGGGAAAGCGCTGGCCATGACTGGGTTCGCCCGTCAAGCTAACAGCGTCGAAAGCTTGGTCGAGTCGCTGACCAGCGTCTGCGACGAGACGATGTCGCGGGTCTTCCCAGCGCAGGACCACACAGGTCGGCCAGCTTACTGGTGGACTCCGGCGATCCAGACGATGATCGAAGAACTCTCCAGAAAGGAGCAAATGGCGATGAGGACCATTCCGCCCAACGAACAGCTCCAAACGGAACTCGCAGCTGCCAGGGAGAGCCTTCGGAAGGCTATTCGTGTGAGCAAGAACGAGGCGTTCGACCGGTTCTTGCTGTCGATCAGGGAGGATGAAACCGGAAACTTTTTCCGGAAGGTCTTCCACTGGTTCCAGGCGGCCCGCTCAGCCCCGGAACGCGATCCAGCAGAACTGCGGCGAATTGTCGACGCCTTGTTCCCGGTTCATCCGCCGGTAGAGTGGCCCGATCTCCGAGTTGGCAACATGGCGCCGCTCCGATCGATCGGCCTGACCGAGCTGGAGAATATAGCAGCCAGTATGCACCCGCGGAAGGCTCCTGGGCTTGATGGAGTACCGAACGCCGCCCTTACGGTTGCTCTCAGGCAGCAACCGGAGCCCTTCCGCCGGGTGTTTCAGGAGTGCCTGGACACGTCCTGCTTTCCGCAGCCGTGGAAAAAGCAGCGACTGGTGCTCCTGCCAAAGCCAGGCAAATCACCGGGCGAGCCGTCGTCCTTCCGCCCGATTTGCCTGCTCGATAATACGGGCAAGGCTTTGGAGCGGCTGCTGTTGAACCGGCTCAACGAATACATCGAGGATCCAGAGAGTCCGCAACTGTCTGAGCAGCAGTTCGGATTCCGGCGAGGGCGATCGACTCTGCAGGCCATCCAGCAGGTCGTGGACGCGGGACGAAGGGCGAAGTCCTTTGGAAGGACAAACAACCGTGACCGGCGCTGCCTCATGGTTGTGGCCCTGGACGTCCGTAACGCGTTCAACACGGCTAGCTGGCAGAGCATCGCCGAGGCGCTCCAGGCGAAGGGAGTCCCCGTGCAGTTGTGCCGCATACTGCAGGACTACTTCGCCGACAGGGAGCTTACGTACGACACGGCGGACGGGCCGGTTACCCGCCGAGTATCGGCAGGTGTTCCACAGGGGTCCATATTGGGCCCCACACTGTGGAACATAATGTACGACGGTGTGCTAGCCGTAGAGCTCCCTGAGGGCGCCTCCATCGTGGGATTCGCCGATGATCTTGCGATCCTGGCAGCGGGGACAACTCCTGAACACGCAGCAGCGATTGCGGAGGAAGCGGTGGCAGCGGTCAACAGCTGGATGGTGCGGCACAAACTCTCCCTGGCGCCGGAGAAGACGGAGCTGCTGATGGTGTCCAGCAAGCGAAGTGGATACAAAAACATCCCTGTGAACATCTGTGGAGTGGAAGTGCGCTCGAAGCGGTCGATCCGCTACTTGGGGGTCATGCTACACGACCACCTGTCGTGGCGCCCACACGTCGAGATGGTCGCGGACAAGGCCCTCCGTGTGGTGCGAGCATTGCGTGTCGTCATGCGCAACCACAGCGGCCCCCAAGTGAGCAAGCGGAAGCTGCTCGCCGCAGTGGCCGCGTCCATTATCCGCTATGGCGCACCCGTCTGGGCGGAAGCCTCGGACCTACAGTGGTGCAGGCGGATATTGGATCGCGTGCAACGCCCCCTGGCCCAGGGCATCACGAGCGCCTTCCACTCCACGAGCTGCGAGGTAGCGGTGGTTTTAGCCGGAGAACTGCCATACCACCTCCTGGTGAAGGAAGACGCCCGCTGCTACAACCGACTGCAGTTAAGCCCGGACAGCAGTCGGGAGGCGATTCGCCAGGAGGAAAAGGAGTCATCGCTGCAGCTGTGGCAGCAACAGTGGGACGACGAGGCGGCGAATAACACCAGCCGCTACTTACGTTGGGCCCACCGACAAGTGCCAGACGTGCGCCTGTGGACGGGGCGGAAACACGGAGAGGTAGATTTCTACCTCTCGCAGGTTCTCAGTGGACATGCCTTCGTCCACGAGTTCCTGCACGTGTTCGGGTTCGCTCCATCCCCGGACTGTCCCAGGTGCGCAGGGTCGGTCGAGTCGGTGGCCCACGTATTGTTCCAGTGTCCCCGCTTCGCGGATGTTCGCGCGGAGTTGCTGCACGGCGTCGACGAGGACAACCTCGGCAGCCGCCTGTTGGAGAGTGCGGAGTGGTGGGACCGCATCCAGCAAGCGGCTCGGCAGATCCTCTCCGTTCTGCAGGAGGACTGGCGGGAGGAGCAGCAAAACTTGGCAGCCGCCGAGGCTGCTCAGCCAGTTCCTGCATCCAGCCCGCCCGAGGACATGGCGGAGGCAGAGCGGAGACGGCTGATGCGACGCCGAGAGGTGCGCAACCGCAGCGCCCGGCGGATGCGGCAGCGGCGTCGGCAGGAGCGGCTCGGTGTGGACGAGGTCGTCCCGGCTATCTTGGCACGCGCAGCGGCCAATGACGACGCGGCCGACGACGTAGCGGAGCCGACAGGGGAGGTCGAGGAGGAGGAGGTCAGCCCTCCAGAGCCGCCAATCCCCCCGCGCAGCCGGGGAT
>NC_064669.1:28223277-28253277 GCF_943734685.1 Anopheles coluzzii
CTCGTAAAACTAACAAAATAATCTCCAGTGTAGAGCGTAGAGTAAAGTGACCGGAAACCATTTTACCTGTATCCCGTAGCATAGCCAAAAATATAACGGGACACTTGGTCCATTTTACCTGTAACGTTGAAGCACACACGTCTCCTCACGTAGTTTGTCACTTTTAAGCACTCTTAAATTTCATTCATTTCATTCATCTCATTCAAATCTCGAAAACCCTGAAAAAACTGAAATTACACATAGAAAGCCATCTGCGAATATTTTAATATTATCCCTAATTCATTTTCTATCCATGAGCAAATTATTTTCAATCTAAAAAAAAAAAATATTTATTTAATTTTTTCACTCAAATATTTAAACGAATAATTGTTAAAAAATCCTTTATTAAAAAATCCTTTATTTAAAATAATTAACTTACATCGCCTTAAGCACAATACAGCAAATTAATAAATTACAATTTCAAATTCAACGCTCAACAATTAGACAAGCATACTTTCCATCACAATCCAATTAGTTATATTCCCTTACAAAATTAAATCTCAATTAATTAATACATTTATACACTTTGTATTAGTTTTCATATAAATTAATTTAACAAATTCTAATATCAACCAACAAATTTCCAATTACTTCTTTTAAATAATAATTCGTCTTCTCCAACCATAACCAATAACCCTTTTACAAGCAGAAGTTAAATAATCACGTA
The DNA here is from genome assembly GCF_943734685.1 of Anopheles coluzzii. NCBI lineage: Eukaryota > Metazoa > Arthropoda > Insecta > Diptera > Culicidae > Anopheles > Anopheles coluzzii. The sequence goes on from NC_064669.1 coordinate 28,223,984, forward strand.
GTCATTTTTTCTCCCGGTTCTTTGCATGTAAAAAAAAAATTAATGAATTTAAATAGTTTAAATAATTATTAATATTAATTAATTTTAAAATAACAAAATAGTTTGAATTGACATTTCAACACTTGACATTTGACGTTGACATATAATCAAACTGACAGCTCAATATATCTGACACCTAACGTCACCTTGACATCTTGAATTGGTTGACAGCTATAATTTAAATTCTTCGACAGTTGCAACCGATTAAATAATATTTTAAAAAATCAATTATTATATTTAACCAACTAAGTTAAATTAAAATCTCGTTCCTCAAGTTACAATCTGTTACATAATAATAAACTTTAAATTCCTTGTATACTTCCCAATATCATTCGATTAATTAAAATTTTTAATATCCAACTTAAAGATACCTTTTATTTTTGAAAAGACACACAACAGTAAAAAAAAATCAAACCACCATTCGTAAAGTAGAATAATTCCCCAAACCAGTAGAACTAACAATTTAAATTTTCAAAATCTATCCTAACCAAATTTCAAAACACTCGTAAAACTAACAAACAAATCTCCAGTAAGGGAGCGTAGAGCAAGGTGACTGGAAAGCCATTTTACCTGTATCCCGTAGCATAGACAAAAATATAACGGGACATTTGGTCCATTTTACCTGTAATGTTGAAGCACACACGTCTCCTCACGTAGTTTGTCACTTTTAAGCACTCTTAAATTTCATTCATTTCATTCATCTCATTCAAATCTCGAAAACCCTGAAAAAAACTGAAATTACACATAGAAAGCCATCTGCGAATATTTTAATATTATCCCTAATTCATTTTCTATCCATGAGCAAATTGTTTTCAATTTAAAATAAAATTAATGTTTAATTTTTTTTTCACTCGAATATTTAAACGAATAATTGTTTTAAAAAATCCTTCATTTAAAATAATTAACTTACAACGCCATAAGCACAATAGAGCAAATTAATAAATTACAATTTCAAATTCAACGCTCAACTATTAGACAAGCATACTTTCCATCACAATCCAATTAGTTATATTCCCTTACAAAATCAAATCTCAAATATTTAATACATTTATACACTTTGTATTAGTTTTCATATAAAATAATTTAACAATTCCAATATTTACCAACAAATTTCCAATAACTTCTTTTAAATAGTAATTCGTCTTCTTCAACCATAACCAATAACTCTTTAACAAGTAGAAGTTAAATAATCACGTAGTCATTTTTTCTCCCGGTTCTTTGCATGTATTAAAAAAAATTATTAGTTTTCTGATTTAAATAATTTAAATAATTATTAATATTAAATTCTCTTAATAATAACAAAATAGTTTGATTGACATTTTAACACTTGACATCTAACGTTGACACATAATTAACTTGACAGCTCAAATATCTGACACCTAACGTCACCTTGACATCTTAAATTGGTTGACAGTTATAATTAAAATTCTTTGACAGTTGCAACCGAATAAATAATAATTTAAAAAATCAATTATTTATATTCAACCAATTAAATTAAATTAAAATCGTTTATGCTCAAGTAACAATTTATTACACAATAATAAATTCAATTCTATTAATCTTTAAATACACAACTTCATACCCTGTTCACATTTAAATTGTTTGGACAGCTTGTTTAAACCTGACATTACCGTTATTGACAACAAATAGACTGACAGCTATTAAACTAAAATTTTAATCTCGGAAAACTCTTTCATGATATGAAATTCCCCTTTTTCTAAATTTAATTAAAGTTAACTTAAATCCGCTTCCAATCATTTAATTCGCTTCCTTAGCTTTTTCTTTTAATTATCAATACCATCTAACCCAGTTAATACTTTCTCCGTTGCATCAATTTGAAAATAACTTTATTCCCATGACATTAAATTGCATCCATTAGACATTGACGTAAAACATCACAGTACCATTGACATTCAAAAAGATTTGACAGTTTTATCAATTACTTGACTGACAGTGACATCAAACGCCTCATCACATTGACAGCAAATTTAATTGACAATTTGATTACAGCGCGAAATCCATTGACATCTTTCGTTTTAAATTTGACAATAAATTCATTTTCCGTTTTAATTTAAAAATTTGACATTAAATTCGTCCCAAAACCCGACAATAATTACTTAATTAATCAATCAATTAACAAACTTGCGAAATTCCTTAGAAAACAAGTAGACAGTCACAATAACCTCCATAGGATTTAACCGTAGAAATAACCCAGTAGAAAAATGGTGATGAACACACGCTCCACCTTAGTTCGTAGAAGTAGTCCCTCGAAGGCAGTGACGAGTAGATATTCCGTCCGCCGTAGCTCGCTGGGAACGATGTCCCCGTCTAAGGCTTCGGCCACCAGCTTTGGTAGACGGGCATCAACAACCCAGCTGATGGCTTCCAAGGCACCTGCCCTACGAAGAGCTTCTTCGGTAGAGGTGGAGGGAAAATCAAAAAGGGTCTCTGTTCTCCCGCAGATTGCGGAAGACAGCCAAGGGGAGGGCTCTAAGGCAGGGCAAATTTACGACAGGAAATTTTTCGCTACCGCATATCCAGCAGAGTCAAATCCCTTGGGCCCATTGCAAAAAGCAAAACATGAGCTCATGCTGTTTATCAGGGACACCGTGAAGCACAGGGCTATTTTAGCCAAGACGCCCCAATTCGCTAATTGGGAAGAGCGAATTGGCTCAGTCTTAGCCCTGCTGCACAATCTTCCAGCAATTTGGCTGGGAGAGGCGGGGTCAGGAGTTGATGTTGGAACGGGAACCGAGGATCTCGTGGTGGAGGACCCGGTGTTGGAGCAAGAATTAGGGCCTTTGGCAGGCCCTAATCAGGAGCCGCAACCGGGATCTTTGCCTTTGGACGAGACCGATATCACCAAATTCCTCACTGTTTTTGGGGGAATTATGCGGGAGATGTTCAACACACTAGTTAGGGAGAATGAGGCCAAGACAGGAGGAAATGGGGAACAGGGACAACAGCTGGTGGGTCAGGAAGGGAAAAAGGGCAAGAAGAAGGGAAAGGGTCGGAATGCCAAGGTAGTTGTGGCAGAGGAACCTTGCGAAGGGGAAATTTGTTCGACGGACCAGGGATCTGGACCATTAGAGGGGCAAGAGGGTGCGCAAGAATGGCGGACGGTAAAGGGGAAGACCGCCGTGCGCCGGGAGAGACGGAAGAGGAAGAAGCAGCGTGAAGCTGAGCAAGCAGCCAGCCTCGCCGCAAACACGCCACCTTCTGCTCCCCAACCCAAGCAAAAGCCGGCACCTGCTTCTAATCCCAGGGCCGGCCGAATGCCAAACGCCATCGAGCTTGAATCAATTGGGGGATTCAAGCACGCGGACATGATGCCTATCCTTAGGGAAACGGTGAAGAAAGAGGATGTGCAGAGAATCCGCACAAACTTTAAGGGTCATCTACTCCTGGAGCTAGCACCAATGTCGCACCAGGAAACGATGACCCTTTGGAGAGAGGTGTCTGCGGCCCTTGATGGCAAAGCAAAATGCCGTCCGCGGACACCCTCAGTGCGGGTGAACTGCACCAACATTCCGCCTGGCACTTCGTCCGAAGAAATTTCTCTGGAAATGAGTGCCGCGCTGGGCGTTGAAATTTTCAGCGACCAGATCACGACCGTAAAAACGCATTACGGTACGTTGGTCGCATTTTTCGACTGCCCAGCAATAGCGGTGACCGACCAGGCCCTGGCAAGGCAATACACGGTCGGTTTCAGCAAATGCTGCAGGCTTCGGCTTTTGGAGCGTCGGCGGCAATGCTACCGGTGCTACGAATACGGGCATACTGCTGCCCGTTGCCGTGGCAAGGACCGCAGTAGCAAATGCCATCGCTGCGCGGAAGATAAGCACGAGGGACCGTGCACTAGGGAGCGGAAGTGCTTGGGATGCGAGGGCCCGGATGCAATCGGGCATTCGCTGGGCCAGCGCAGTTGCCGCTACTTTGGAAAGGTAACCCCACAGCCCAGTCATGATTAGAGTGTTCCAACAGAACCTCAACCATGACCAAACGGCACAAGACTTGCTTTTGCAAAGTGCTCGTGCCGAGGGTTGTGATATTCTGATTATCTCGGACCCCTATTGGGTGCCGAATAATAACAGCAACTGGGTTACCGATACCACTGGTCGGGTAGCAGTGGTATCAATTGGGGATTATCCTTTTCAGCGCATCATTGACAACCAACGCGAGGACTTCGTTGTGGTCGAGATGCGGGGAATCGTTTTTTGTTCTGTCTACCTACCACCCGTGGGTTCCGATTTGACTGTCGAGGAGTACAAACGCAAATGGACCGAAATCGTGTCTGTACTTCCACGGAATCGGGACACCGTGATCGGGGGTGATGTAAACGCCTGGTCAGGTGCATGGGGGATGGAGCGGAGGCCAAACGACGGGGAAAGGGTATCAAGGGGGGGAGTTGTGATGGATGCGGCGGCTGCTCTGGGATTGGTTCTCCTGAACCAGGGCAACCAGAGCACTTGGATTGGGGCAAATGGTCGCAACTCCATCGTGGACGTATCCTTTTGCAGCCCCTCCTTGGTAGGGGACAACAATTGGCGCGTGTGTGACGAGACCCCAAGTGACCACAATACTATCAAGTTTGTGGTCGGCAGGGTTCCGAGACAGCGCGCCAACAACGAGGTACACTCAGCAGCGAATGGGGGAAGGTGGTCCACAAGATTCTTCGACAAGGATTTGTTCGTTGAAATCTTGAGAGACCAGGACATTTTTGGGCATGTTGCTACGCCAGAGGAGCTTACCCAGGCCATCACGGTGGCCTGTGATGGCACCATGCCTAGGCAACCCCCAAGGCGACAGGGCCGGCGGCCAGTTTATTGGTGGACGTCCGAGATTGATCGGTTGCGCAGCCATTATCACGGAATGAAACGGCGGTTCAACCGGGCCCGGACCGAGGAGCAGCGCGAGGAAAGGCGTCAAATGAAGTCGGACGCACGCGCTGCCCTGGAACGGGCCATCAAGCTCAGCAAGGACCAACACAAGCAGGATCTGCCGGAACAATTGGAACCGCACGGCTTTGGCCCTGCTTACCAAATCCGCAAGCAGCAGTGGGAAGGAGCTCGGGTTCCGATGGAACGGGATGCCAACAAGCTCCGGTTCATCGTGAATGAGCTCTTTCCCGATCGTCCCCCGATGGAGTGGCCCGAGACGGAAGTAGGTGGGGATCCACAGGATCCGGTCTCGGAGGAGGAGTTGGCGGAAGAGTTGAAGGAGATTGCCCGCTCACTCAACCCCAAGAAAGCTCCGGGGGACGACAACATTCCGAATATGGCTGCAGCTGCGGCAATTCTGGCTTTTCCGGAAGTTTTTGCTAAAAGCTATAAGCAGCTACTGGAGGCAGGCACTTTCCCCGACGCATGGAAGCGGCAACAGCTGGTGCTGCTTACCAAGTCGGGGAAACCACCTGGGGAGCCCTCGTCATACCGGCCAATTTGTTTGCTGAGTGTGCTGGGGAAAATTTTAGAGCGGTTGATTCAGCGGAGGCTGACAACCCATCTGGAGTCGACCGGGGGACTTTCGGACGCCCAATACGGTTTTCGTAAAGGGCGTTCAACCGTTGATGCCATCACTCGGGTGATGAACAACGGGAAAGTCGCTCTAGACAAGAAGCGAAAGGGAGATCGTCTCTGTGCGGTGGTAACGGTGGACGTCCGGAATGCCTTCAACTCGGCAAACTGGACAGCGATCGGCCAAGCTCTGCAGCGTAAAAACACTCCGCCTTATTTGCAGGCGTTGCTGCGGAACTATTTCATTGGCCGAACGCTCCACTACGATACGGATGAAGGAATAGTGTCGAGGACTGTATCTGCTGGCGTTCCTCAGGGTTCGGTTCTAGGACCAACACTTTGGAACGTCATGTACGACGACCTACTCCGCTTGCCGCTCGAAGGACTACGAGCGGACATCATCGGGTTCGCTGACGACGTGGCTTTCACATTTTTGGGAAGGACCACGGAACAGGTCAGCGCATTAGCAACGGCTAACCTGGAGAGGATCGAGCGGTGGCTGCAAGGAGTCGGTTTGGAACTTGCCCACCAAAAGACCGGGTTCATGATCTTTTGTACCCATCATGTCCCGCAGCTCGCAGAGCTTCAAGCGGGCGGTCACTCGATCCAATCCACGGAAACGCTGAAGTACCTGGGAGTGGACCTCTGCCGCAAACAGCACCACAGCCGGCATCTGGAAAGAGTGGTCAATAAGGCTTCACAGATTACGAATGCCTTGACCTGCCTGATGCCGAATAAGCGTGGTCCTAAGAGCCGCAGTAGGAGACAGCTCGTAAACGTCGGCAACAGTATCATCCGATACGGAGTTGCCACCTGGGGGCGATGGGTGCTCGACAAGGAGACCCATCGCAAATCGGTCCAAAGGGCGCATCGACCGGGGGCTCTCCGAGTCGCCAGCGCCTTCCAGACCGTGTCTTATGATGCCGCTTGCGTTGTCGCCAACACCACCCCGTTAGTCCTCCTCATGCAGGAGGATATCCGCTGCCACGACGAAAAGGCAGCGAGTGGTGGTGTTCAATCGGACATACGAAAGCGGCAACGGGAGGAGACGATGAGGCGCTGGCAGGACCAGTGGACAACGGGTGCAGGGCAACCAGGAGCACCAGGACTGAAGACGAGGAGGCTGATTCCAGACATTAATCTCTGGGTCAGCCGCAAGCATGGGGAAGTTGACTTTTTCCTCACCCAGCTCCTCACGGGGCACGGGTTCTTGCGCTCCTATTTCGTCGAGAAAGGCATCCTGGAGGGCTCGCCCAACTGCCCTGAATGTGGTGACGCCGTGGAAGACGTTGAACACGTGCTGTTCCACTGTCCACGGTTCGATCGGATCCGGAACGAGATGCAGCAGCGGTGCCATTCCCGAGTAACAATGGATAACATCGTCTCGGAAATGTGCACCCGCAGCGAAACGTGGGAGGCCGTCCGCGCCGCCGCCAGGACAATCTTCTCCACTCTCCAAGCGAGATGGGATGTTGAGCGTCCACCAACGGCAAGGCGACGCAGGCGGGCCAGACGGCGGGCGAGGGACGCAAATGGTGGTCCCTCAGGCCCTGCGGCACGGCAACAACCCGCGCCGCAAGGGCCACCGTAAGCTGGAAAGTTAGTTATCTTTTATTTAATTTCGTTTCTTTCCAGCTTTCTTTTTCTCTTCTCTCATCTATTTTCAGCTTTCTTCTATCTCTTTCTCCTTTTTCTTGTTTCCTCTATCCAAATCTCGTTTCAGGAGAACTGCCTTACGTGCTTGGAGTGGTGACCAACGATGCCGACCCCCCATTGCCCACCCGAAGCGTGGGCGATAGGACCAAAGGGACCGCGTCGCACCACGGAAAGCAGCGTAATAAGCAGAATCATCAGACCAGATCGCCGCAGAAGATGCGTCGTGACCCAGGGTGCAACCGCACACACGACTCCGCATGAAGTAATACGCACCACAAGCGTACCGGCCGAGTTGGGTGAGTCGGAGAGGGGGATGGAATATGCTCACTCTTCGTTAACAAAAAAAAAAAAAAAAAAAAAAAAAAAAAAAGGTAGCCAAATTCCAACAGAACCTCAATCATGACCAAACGGCACAAGACTTGCTTTTACAAAGTGCTCGTGCCGAGGGTTGTGATATTCTGATTATCTCGGACCCCTATTGGGTGCCGAATAATAACAGCAATTGGGTTACCGATACCACTGGTCGGGTAGCAGTGGTATCAGTTGGGGATTATCCTTTTCAGCGCATCATTGACAACCAACGCGAGGACTTCGTTGTGGTCGAGATGCGGGGAATCGTTTTTTGTTCTGTCTACCTACCACCCGTGGGCTCCGATTTGACTGTCGAGGAGTACAAACGCAAATGGACCGAAATCGTGTCTGTACTTCCACGGAATCGGGACACCGTGATCGGGGGTGATGTAAACGCCTGGTCAGGTGCATGGGGGATGGAGCGGAGGCCAAACGACGGGGAAAGGGTATCTAGGGGGGGAGTTGTGATGGATGCGGCGGCTGCTCTGGGATTGGTTCTCCTGAACCAGGGCAACCAGAGCACTTGGATTGGGGCAAATGGTCGCAACTCCATTGTGGACGTATCCTTTTGCAGCCCCTCCTTGGTAGGGGACAACAATTGGCGCGTGTGTGACGAAACCCCAAGTGACCACAATACTATCAAGTTTGTGGTCGGCAGGGTTCCGAGACAGCGCGCCAACAACGAGGCACACTCAGCAGCGAATGGGGGAAGGTGGTCCACAAGATTCTTCGACAAGGATTTGTTCGTTGAAATCTTGAGGGACCAGGACATTTTTGGGCATGTTGCTACGCCAGAGGAGCTTACCCAGGCCATCACGGTGGCCTGTGATGGCACCATGCCTAGGCAACCCCCAAGGCGACAGGGCCGGCGGCCAGTTTATTGGTGGACGCCCGAGATTGATCGGTTGCGCAGCCATTTTCATGGAATGAAACGGCGGTTCAACCGGGCCCGGACCGAGGAGCAGCGCGAGGAAAGGCGTCAAATGAAGTCGGACGCACGCGCTGCCCTGAAACGGGCCATCAAACTCAGCAAGGACCAACACAAGCAGGATCTGCCGGAACAATTGGAACCGCACGGCTTTGGCCCTGCGTACCAAATCCGCAAGCAGCAGTGGGAAGGAGCTCGGGTTCCGATGGAACGGGATGCCAACAAGCTCCAGTTCATCGTGAATGAGCTCTTTCCCGATCGTCCCCCGATGGAGTGGCCCGAGACGGAAGTAGGTGAGGATCCACAGGATCCGGTCTCGGAGGAGGAGCTGGCGGAAGAGTTGAAGGAAATTGCCCGCTCACTCAACCCCAAGAAAGCTCCGGGGGACGACAATATTCCAAATATGGCTGCAGCTGCGGCAATTCTGGCTTTTCCGGAAGTTTTTGCTAAAAGCTATAAGCAGCTACTGGAGGCAGGCACTTTCCCCGACGCATGGAAGCGGCAACAGCTGGTGCTGCTAACCAAGTCGGGGAAACCACCTGGGGAGCCCTCGTCGTACCGGCCAATTTGTTTGCTGAGTGTGCTGGGGAAAATTTTAGAGCGGTTAATTCAGCGGAGGCTGACAACCCATCTGGAGTCGACCGGGGGACTTTCGGACGCCCAATACGGTTTTCGTAAAGGGCGTTCAACCGTTGATGCCATCACTCGGGTGATGAACAACGGGAAAGTCGCTCTAGACAAGAAGCGAAAGGGAGATCGTCTCTGTGCGGTGGTAACGGTGGACGTCCGGAATGCTTTCAACTCGGCAAACTGGACAGCGATCGGCCAAGCTCTGCAGCGTAAAAACACTCCGCCTTATTTGCAGGCGTTGCTGCGGAACTATTTCATTGGCCGAACGCTCCACTACGATACGGATGAAGGAATAGTGTCGAGGACTGTATCTGCTGGCGTTCCTCAGGGTTCGGTTCTAGGACCAACACTTTGGAACGTCATGTACGACGACCTACTCCGCTTGCCGCTCGAAGGACTACGAGCGGACATCATCGGGTTCGCTGACGACGTGGCCTTCACATTTTTGGGAAGGACCACGGAACAGGTCAGCGCATTAGCAACGGCTAACCTGGAGAGGATCGAGCGGTGGCTGCAAGGAGTCGGTTTGGAACTTGCCCACCAAAAGACCGGGTTCATGATCTTTTGTACCCATCATGTCCCGCAGCTCGCAGAGCTTCAAGCGGGCGGTCACTCGATCCAATCCACGGAAACGCTGAAGTACCTGGGAGTGGACCTCTGCCGCAAACAGCACCACAGCCGGCATCTGGAGAGGGTGGTCAATAAGGCTTCACGGATTACGAACGCCTTGACCTGCCTAATGCCGAATAAGCGTGGTCCTAAGAGCCGCAGTAGGAGACAGCTCGTAAACGTCGGCAACAGTATCATCCGATACGGAGTTGCCACCTGGGGGCGATGGGTGCTCGACAAGGAGACCCATCGCAAATCGGTCCAAAGGGCGCATCGACCGGGGGCTCTCCGAGTCGCCAGCGCCTTCCAGACCGTTTCTTATGATGCCGCTTGCGTTGTTGCCAACACCACCCCGTTAGTCCTTCTCATGCAGGAGGATATCCGCTGCCACGACGAAAAGGTAGCGAGTGGTGGAGTTCAATCGGACATACGAAAGCGGCAACGGGAGGAGACGATGAGGCGCTGGCAGGACCAGTGGACAACGGGTGCAGGGCAACCAGGAGCACCAGGACTGAAGACGAGGAGGCTGATTCCAGACATTAATCTCTGGGTCAGCCGCAAGCATGGGGAAGTTGACTTTTTCCTCACCCAGCTCCTCACGGGGCACGGGTTCTTGCGCTCCTATTTCGTCGAGAAAGGCATCCTGGAGGGCTCGCCCAACTGCCCTGAATGTGGTGACGCCGTGGAAGACGTTGAACACGTGCTGTTCCACTGTCCACGGTTCGATCGGATCCGGAATGAGATGCAGCAGCGGTGCCATCCCCGAGTAACAATGGATAACATCGTCTCGGAAATGTGCACCCGCAGCGAAACGTGGGAGGCCGTCCGCGCCGCCGCCAGGACAATCTTCTCCACTCTCCAAGCGAGATGGGATGTTGAGCGTCCACCAACGGCAAGGCGACGCAGGCGGGCCAGACGGCGGGCGAGGGACGCAAATGGGGGTCCCTCGGGCCCTGCGGCACGGCAACAACCCGCGCCGCAAGGGCTACCGTAAGCTGGAAAGTTATTAATCTTTCATTTATTTTCGTTTCTTTCCAGCTTTCTTTTTCTCTTCTCTCATCTATTTTCAGCTTTCTTCTATCTCTTTCTCCTTTTTCTTGTTTCCTCTATCCAAATCTCGTTTCAGGAGAACTGCCTTACGTGCTTGGAGTGGTGACCAACGATGCCGACCCCCCATTGCCCACCCGAAGCGTGGGCGATAGGACCAAAGGGACCGCGTCGCACCACGGAAAGCAGCGTAATAAGCAGAATCATCAGACCAGATCGCCGCAGAAGATGCGTCGTGACCCAGGGTGCAACCGCACACACGACTCCGCATGAAGTAATACGCACCACAAGCGTACCGGCCGAGTTGGGTGAGTCGGAGAGGGGGATGGAATATGCTCACTCTTCGTTAACAAAAAAAAAAAAAAAAAAAAAAAAAATAAGGTAGCCAAATGCGCCCGGCAAAGTCCGACCACCACCTCCACGCGGTGCCGGGCGGGGTAGGGGCCCGTCATTAAGTTGACGAGGCCCCGAGCTAACGGTGGCGGTGAAGACGGCGTTGAGCATGACAACGTCGCAGGGGAGGGTGTGGTGTTAAGTCGCCACACCCTACATTCTGTCAAGTGGGATACTGAACTCGAGAGGATAATACCTCTGCGCGGATTAGACTAGGGTACGGTTTATGGAATAACTAGGATGTACACGGGCTGGCGGATGAACCCGCCGAACCCTTAGTAAAGCAGGGTGAAACCTGCTTGAAACGGGGGAGGGCTAAGGGGGATTCTGTCACCGCTCTATTAAAACTTAGCAAGTCTTAGGTAGCGCTCCAAGACTGTCGCCATACGATACGCTCTATGGCAAATGCAGGTGTGGGTGGGTTCAGCCCCACTTTGCTCCGGTTCGGCACTGAGCCCGTCGTCTCATAAGGGCGCGGGCCAACCCTCGCGTGGAGCTCCCTCTTTCATAGCCACCCACGGAACCAAATAGGAGACTGCATAAACAGACGCGGATAGCGGGCCTGAGTTTGAGCCCAATAGAATGAGTAACACTAAAACTAAGAAGGTCAAAAAGGCCAAGGGGGTTGACAAGAAAGATCCGGACCAAGCGTTCATGGATCTTCAAGATCGAATGGAGGCGATGCGTTTTGGGATAAGCAAGCTCGATGATGAGTCTTCCCATTTTACGCTAGTAACGGTAATGATGGACTTCCTCGATGAGGTAATGTCCGAATTTCGAAGGTACAGAGCCGTTAATCGCATGCAGCAGGTCCTCGACCGTCAAACGCAAACGTCGTTTGACGGTAACGATGGATTCGGGCCGCAAACGCGAAAAGGCAGAAGACCAGTGGCTGATGACCAACAGCCTGGTCCAAGTGGGTTGCAAAGGTTGCAACAACAACAACAACAACCATCGAGGTTGACCCCTGTTAGGGAAGCGGTGGAAAATATTCCAAGTCCGAGAAACGGACCGAATATTAATGAGGGTAGCATTAATAAGAGGAAGAAGAAGAAGAGCAAGAAGAAGCAGAATAAGCCCAGGAAGCGGCCTGAGGCTCTGCTGATATCGGACTGCACTTCCGAGGAGCTGGCGAAATTGCTCAAGGAAATGAAGCAGTCCGATGCTCTTAAATCGGTTGGAGAGACAATCTCTAAGGTCCGACGGGCCCAAAATGGAGGCATGTTGCTAGAATTGAAGCAGGGTAGTTCTGCTAGTGCAATTGCCCCAAAGGTTAAGGAAGCGGTGAAGGGCAAGGCGTCAGTGAGAACGCTAGCTCCTTCTAAAATGATTGAGATCATGCATCTCGATGAAATTACCACCCCAGAGGAGGTTGCGGAGTCTGTCAAAGCACAGCTCAACATCGAGATAGAAATAGATCGTATCAAAATGAAGAAAGGCCGCGCGGCCGGTACGCAGTGGGCACGGATCAACGTATCGCTGCCAGACTTTCAAAGCTTCCTGAATTTGGGAAAGCTGAAAGTTGGTTGGTCGATATGCCATATCCGTGAGGTAATGGAGGAGCAGAAATGCTATAAGTGTTGGAAGGTAGGCCATACGAGCTACCATTGTAGGGAACCAGACAGAAGTAATCTGTGCTGGAAATGCGGTTTGAGTGGACACAAGAAGCAAGCTTGTACCAACTCTGTCAAGTGTTTGGATTGCGGTACGAGGTCACAGAACCTCCACGCAACGGGCAGTTACATGTGTCCCCGTAGGCGAACGATTAGATCTTAATGGTTAGGTTGCTACAACATAACCAGAATCATAGTTATGCTGCATTTCAATTAATGTGGCAAACGATTAGGGAAGAATCTGCGGATATAGTGTTGATTGCAGATCCGTATCTGGCAACAACCAACGTCAAAGTGTTACGCAATGAAGATAACACAGCAGCGGTAGTGGTTAACGCGGACTTACCAGTTAAGGTAGTCAGTAAGGCTCTGAAGGGTTTAATGATAGTTGACATAGGTGATATGCGAGTGGTTAGCGTTTACGCGCCACCTAGATTTAGTATGGAAGAGTTCCAGATCATGTTGGATAACACGGTAATGGCCGTAACCGGTATCCACAAATTCGTTATCGGGGGGGACTTCAACGCTTGGTCAGTAAGTTGGAACAACCAACTTGGCGAGCGCGGAGAAACCCAGAAACGAAGAGGTGAGTTGGTCTTATCAACCTTTGCGCAGATTGACGCAATTTTATTGAACGACGGCAGCACCCCAACTTATGTTGGACCAGGGCGTACGTCAGTAGTTGATCTTACTTTTGCGAGCAGAACAATTGCAAGATCATTTAAGTGGGAGGTGTTATCTAGCTATATGAACTCTGATCATCGTGCAATACGAATAGATCTTGAGACGCAAAGCGTGCGTAACCTGTCCCGACCCATAACGGGATGGAGCATCAAGTATTTTAGCAAAGATATATTTGAAGTTATGATGCAAGCCGCTTTTGAGACCGAGGTCACAACAAGCGAAGACTTAATGCGTATACTTGTCACGGCGTGTAATGCGACGATGACCAAGCGTAAGAGGTACACTCCTAACAAGAGTGCATTTTGGTGGACGCTAGAGATTGAGGCACTTCGCAAAGAGTGCAAACACCGCGATCGGTTAGCGCAAAGAGCATTTAATACTGATCTCTATTCTACTTTTAGGGACGAGTTCAAGGTGGCAAGGAATGCCCTCAAGCGATTGATCAAGCATACCCGACAGAGGAAGTGGAAAGAGTTCCTGGGAACAGCGAACAACGCATCATTTGGTATTGTATATCATACGTTCAAGAAAGTGGCCGAAGGTTCGATTGGACCCCGAACCATGACATTGGACGAGTTTAGGGAAGTGGTGAGCGAGCTTTTTCCTACTCACCCGAACACGGTGTGGCCTGATTATCGTGTCGATCAGCCACGAGAGTTTGAAAGAATTACTAATGATGAGATTCTTGCGGTTGCCAGGAGACTACCTAACAAGAAGGCGCCGGGACCAGATGGTATCCCGAATGAGGCGCTGAAAGTTGGTATGTTGACTGCAACCGATGCATTTTGCAGGGTTTACCAAGGCTGTTTAGAGAACGCGAAGTTCCCCGATGAGTGGAAAAGGCAGAGGTTGGTGTTAATACCGAAGCCGAACAAACCACCAGGGGAACCGGGTTCGGTTCGCCCCATTTGTCTACTAGACGGGGCAGGTAAAGGTCTCGAACGCATCATAGTGCAACGGTTAAATGCACACATCGAGGAGGTCAACGGACTGTCTGACGACCAATTTGGTTTCAGAAGTCGTCGATCCACGGTTGATGCGATCCAACGGGTAGTGGACATTGTTTCGGTAGCGAGAAGCAGAAACCGATACAGTGGACGGTATTGTGCAGTTGTTACATTAGATGTTACTAATGCTTTTAACAGTGCTTCGTGGTTGGCGATTGCAAATGCATTACAGAGAATTAACACTCCTAAATATCTTTATGATATCATTGGTGATTATTTTAGGAATCGTGTGCTGATGTATGATACCACAGATGGACCGGCAGAGATTGCAGTCACATCGGGTGTACCTCAAGGCTCGGTACTTGGCCCAACATTATGGAACCTCATGTACGACGGTGTCCTACGAGTTGCAATGGTGGAAGGTGCACGGATTATCGGCTATGCAGACGATATAGTGTTGTTGGTGGAAGGTAATTGTGTTGATGATATTGAAATTCTCGTTTCCAGCCAGATTCGCATCATCGACAGATGGATGACCGACAACGGATTAAAGATAGCCCCGACCAAGACCGAGTTCATTATGGTCAGTTCCCATCAGAGGATACAGCATGGGGCTATCAGGGTAGGTGATCACGTAGTACATTCGTCGCGCAGCTTAAAGTATTTGGGGATGGTCTTAGATGACCGCCTCGAGTACACTTCACACATCAGGTATGCGGTGGAGAGAGCGACGAAGCTATGGACCACCTTGGTAAGGATGATGCCTAATAAGGCAGGTCCGAGTAGTCATGTTAGGCGAGCAATTGCTCTTACTGTTGTGGCGAAGGTCCGGTATGCCTCGCCCATTTGGTGTCATACCCTTAGATTTGCTAACCGTAGACAATGGCTTCGTCGGTTTTACCGGCCAGTAGTCCAGCGAGTTATCTCTTCTTTCAGGACAACTTCTCACGATGCAGTCTGCGTGCTTGCGGGAATGATCCCGCTGCATCTCCTCCTGGACGAGGACTCCAGGACTTTTCATCGGAGACGAGCAGAGAACATCGCCGGATCGGTTGCACGTAACATGGAACGTGTCACAACTATGGAACGATGGCAACGAGAATGGGATGAGAGTGTTCACGGTCGGTGGACATACCGTCTCATACCCGACGTCAACAGATGGATAAGTAGAAGATTTGGTGGTGTAGATTTCTTTCTTTCCCAATTTCTTTCCAGCCATGGCTTCTACGCCTACCAGCTTCATCGGATGCAGTTAACGGGTTCGCCGCTATGCGATGCGTGCGAGGAACCAGAGGACGCCGAACACACGATATTCCATTGTGTACGTCATCGTGAACTGATCATCAGACTTCAGCATCAAGTCGACGAGGAGTTAACGCCGGAAAACATCATCGAAGTTATGTTCGCCAACAGATATAACTGGAGCATGGTTCATCAAGCAGTACGGACGATTATGATTCGACAACAACATCGGAGACACGTCATCGAACGAGGCGAACGACGTGCTTTGCTCGCCAACATCCAGTTGGCCTTGCAGAGCAGCGACAGTGACGACGAGTAACGACAAGGATTCATCGTAGTTCATCGTAGCTTCATCGCCGAGGGCTAGACAGTGGCTAATCACCACTGTTGGAAGCCATTCGTTGCCTGGGATGATGGACATCCACCGCCCGAGTGACGTCGATACCCTAACGGGTGATCCACTCGGGGCCGGTTGAAGGCACGGAGGGGTTTTAGTGAGTAAGAATCTCACACTACCGGGGTTGATCACCCAGGTGTCTTATGCAAGATTTCCCCTTCGATAACAAAAAAAAAAAAAAAAAAAAAAGGTAGCCAAATGCCTCGTCATCTAATTAGTGACGCGCATGAATGGATTAACGAGATTCCCTCTGTCCCTATCTACTATCTAGCGAAACCACAGCCAAGGGAACGGGCTTGGATGCACTAGCGGGGAAAGAAGACCCTGTTGAGCTTGACTCTAGTCTGGCATTGTAAGGCGATATAGGAGGTGCAGCATAGGTGGGAGGGCTTCCTCGTGGAGCTCGCCTCTGAGATACCACCACTCTTACTGTTGCCTTACTTACATGATTGGGTGGAACAAGCGCGGGCCCCAGGTCCGGATCGTGCGCGCACCTCCTCCGGGGGGCTGTGGCGGCGGTTCGCCTGCGCGCGCCCAATGCGCCGTGTTTCTCGCTCAGCGTCCAGTGTGTCGCTGGGTGGTGCCGCCGGGGAGACTGCATCGTAGCATCGTCGTGTGTAGCGTGTTACCCGCTTGTCCGACCGTGAGCCGTGGCCCGCAAGGGTACAAGCTTGCGTACGTCGGTGCATTCGTGGTGCACTGCTTCTGCGCGGTCGATCGTTTATGATGTCACGTTTGCCCCCGGTTCCGCGCGCCGCCCGGCTCGAAGACTCCTGGACAGGTCCTTTCGGTCCACGTCATGGACAGTGCCAGGTGCGGAGTTTGACTGGGGCGGTACATCTCCAAAACGATAACGGAGGTGTCCAAAGGTCAGCTCAGTGTGGACAGAAACCACACGCTGAGCATAAGGACAAAAGCTGGCTTGATCCCAACGTTCAGTACACTTCGGGACAGCGAAAGCTTGGCCTTACGATCCTTTTGGTTATAACGAGTTTTTAGCAAGAGGTGTCAGAAAAGTTACCACAGGGATAACTGGCTTTTTTTTTTTTTATATCGAGTGGATTTTTATTGATCGTATGTTACATCGAAAAGAAAACCCAGCCCTCTCATAATCCGCCCCTTATGCCCTGCGAAGGGATTTAAGGGTGGACGTGATGCTCATAGGGAGCCTAACTTTTTAGCCGTGCGTTCGCACCTTTCCGTTTATTTTAGTTGAAATTCTATTTTCCAAACTGTTCTTCTGAATTCATTCCCTTAAGGGGAACCCTATATCTGTACCGAAGCACCTTTCTTTTTTTTTTTTACACTTTCGTTGTTCTTTTTACTAAAGTTAGCTTTAGCGTGCCGCTCTTTCGGCTTCGGCTGCTGCTGCCTGCTGGGCAGCATCAAGTCCGCCTCGCTCGACGTCATCGGGTTCATCGTCACTTTCGCTCGACCAGGCATCATGGCCGAACAGCGCTCGTAGCATTTGGATTCCACCGTTCCGAATCATTCGTTGTCTTTCCCGCCAGCGGGCCACTCTCCGTCGCCCATCTTCGAGGCGAGCGGCCTCCCTGGGTGTTGGTGGTGGAGCTGGTGGAGTAGGTTGACTTCTCCTATTGCGCTGGCGGTAGGCACGATTTGCCTCATTGTGGAGCTGCCGCCGTTCTTCAGTGCGGCGTTCGTCTTCCTCTCGCTGTAGCTGCTGTTGTATTTCAGCTTCCTCACGATTGGAAGCAGCCCGCTGTTCTCGTTCCGTGTCCCAGTCACGCTGCAGCGTTGTTGTTATTCGACGTGCCGCCTCACAGAAGCTGCTCCAGTTGTCTTGGCTGCCCATAAGGAAGTCCTGAAGACTGTCCGGCGTGACCGGATTCGGCCCCAGTTCACCAAAGTACTCCATCCTCACTCGAGCAAACCTGGGGCATTCGAAGATGGCGTGATGGGCATTTTCCGGAACACCCGCACAGCTGCGACAGTCAGGGGATTCCGTAAAGCCGTTGATGGCCAGGTACTCTCTGAAGAACCCATGTCCAGAGAGCACCTGGGCCAAGTGGAAGGTCATCTCCCCGTGTCTCCGGCCTTGCCAAGCGCTGATGTCGCGGATTATCCGATGCGTCCACCGGGTGTATCTGGAGGTGTCGGCCTCGGCGTCCCATTGGCTCTGCCACATCGTGATGGTGCGCTGCCTCTCCTCCAACCGGATGGCTGCCTTCGTTATCGACCGACCCGGATCATTAACACGCTCGAACACTCGCGCATCCTCCTCTATCAAGAGACAGATGGGGGTCAGCCCGGCGAGGAGGGTGGCGGTCTCATACCTTACGGTACGGAAGGTGCGTGCCACCCTCCGTGCTGAGACTCGCTGAACCCTCTCCAAAAGTCGACGACACTCTCTCTTCGTCACCTCGCCATGCCAGATGGGCGCAGCATATCGGATGACCGACTCTGCGACCGAGGCCAACAGTCGCGCTTTGCTGGTCTTTGGTCCACTGTGGTTGCGCAAGAGGCGGGTAACGGCATCTGCTATCTTCCTTGCCCGAGTGGTTACCTCTCGGACATGGGGCAGCCACGATAGGTGATCGTGAAGGGTCACCCCAAGGTAACGCATCGTGCGGGAAGATGTCACCTCCACGTCCCCTACTCTTATGGTGACCTGCGTAGGGTTCTTCGTGCTGGAGATAAGCACGCACTCCGTCTTTTCCGGCGCAATCTGGAGATGATATTGAGCCATCCAGTGAGAGACACTGGCGACCGCCTCCTC
This sequence comes from Anopheles coluzzii, assembly GCF_943734685.1. Classification (NCBI taxonomy): domain Eukaryota; kingdom Metazoa; phylum Arthropoda; class Insecta; order Diptera; family Culicidae; genus Anopheles; species Anopheles coluzzii. The sequence goes on from NC_064669.1 coordinate 28,242,776, forward strand.
GGCTGCAGCCTTCACTGCATTTACGTCGATGCCCGGAATCAGCAGCACCAAGTCGTCAGCATACGCCACCATCTCGCAGTCCTGCGGAAGGGCGACGTCCAGAACTCCATCGTACATGGTGTTCCACAGGGTGGGGCCAAGAATCGAACCCTGTGGAACACCAGCCGTGATGGACCGAGTTACTGGGCCGTCGGATGTCTCGAAGACCAACTCTCGGTTCTCGAAGTAGCTCCTCACGATTCTTTGCAGACCAGCAGGTACTCCTTTCATCTGCAGTGCAGTGGCGATGGCCTGCCAGCTTGCCGTATTGAAGGCATTCTTGACATCCATTGACACGACCAGCAGGAACCTGTTATCCCGCCCGTTCGTGCGGCGGAATCTCATCGCGCTCTGACCAGCCTCGATCACTGTTCGAATGGCACCAATTGTAGATCGCCCCCTCCGGAAGCCATGCTGCCTGTCTGACAGCCTCACCGCAGCAGGATCTTCCAGGTGGTTGTGAAGTCTGTTTAGAATGAGCTTCTCCAGCACTTTCCCTAAGGCATCCAGCATGCACAAAGGTCGGTATGACCCGCTGCTACCCGGTGGTTTCCCCGGCTTGGGGAGCAGTACCAACCGCTGTCGTTTCCATGGTGCTGGAAATGTAGCCGTTTCCAGACAGCTTTGGTACAACGCCTGGAAAACGTCCGTGTACGCAAGGATTGCAGCCTTGACAGCGGCGTTCGGAATTCCGTCAAGGCCCGGCGCTTTTTTGTTCGGCATGGTGCTAGCTATCAGACGGAGTTCCGGGATCGTGACTTGGGTCCATGGAGTCTGCTGGTCTGCAGGCTGTTCCTGTTCTTCCTCGGAACTGATGCTGGGCCAGTTGAAGGGCGGATGTTGCGGGAAAAGCTCTGTAACGATGCTTTCAAGCCTCGCTCTCTCCGTCTCGGGTGGGGCCCTTCCACCGCGAAGACGGGAGAGGACTACTAAGTACCCGGCTCCGAAAACGTTTTCCTCCGCAGCATCGATCAATTCCTGGAAGGCAGCCTTTTTGCTGGCACGTATAGCTCTATCCAGCTCAGCTTTAGCTGTTCTGTATTGGGCTGCAGCCAGACTTCGGTTCTGGAGATCACTTGTCTGCTGCATGCGATCTCTCGTCTGCTCGCAGTTCTGCCTAAGCAGAGCAATCAGTGGCGTCCACCAGTAAACGTCCCGATGAGGGTCGGGGAAAGACGACGTCATCCTTTGCATGGTTTTCTCGCAGGCCGATATCATTGCCGAGATCATTCCCTGGTGATTGACTGCCTTCTCTCGGAATCCCTCGCCATGTAGCGTGGCCAGGAAATTCTCTTTCGAGAACTGTTTCGTCTTAAATCGCGTGCCTGCATGTTGAAAACGCTCTCGCTGGCCCCGTTGACGTGACTGTCCTTGGTTACGCTGCTGGTCTGCTGACGCTGGGCCTACCGAATAGGTGATATACCTATGGTCAGATCGCGTGTCCGTGTTTCTTACCAACCAAGTGCTCGGCTGAGCTATGGACGAGCTGGCGAAGGTCACGTCGACAACGCTGGCAGTCGCCACACCGTTTCCAACAAAGGTTGCCACATTCCCTCGATTCATCAGCAGCAGGCCCAATTGCTGGGACGCCTCGAGCAGTACTTCCCCACGCTCATTGCTGCGTCGGCTTCCCCACTCCTCATGCCAAGCGTTAAAGTCTCCGGCAACTACTACCTGAGGGTGGGATTGGGCTTCCAATTCAATTGCTTCAACGAATTCCGCAAATCCTTCCCGCGACAGGCTGGGTGGCGCGTAGCAGCTTAGGAAGGTGATGCCACCCACCTTGGCAGCTATAAGGCCTGGAACATCACTGCTCCATTGTCCTTGTAGAGGGTATCGTCCTGTGGCCACGACTGCCACCTTTTTGGAGGCATCAACTGCCCATCTTGGGTTGTTCTCGGGTGGTCGATACGTGTGGGAAAGAACCAGCACGTCCACTTCCATTTGTCGGGCGGTTTGCAGGACCAGATCTTGGGCGATCCTGCCTCCACCCAGGTTCACTTGGAGGACTTTTAGCTGCGTCATTGGATGGCCGACCGATCGCATGTCCGGTCCCCGATAACATGGGGGCCATCGCATTTGCCGCAGCGTATTTCTTCCATGCATGTACCAGCCTTGTGACCTTCCTGTCCGCAACGGATGCAAACATTTTGTCGGTCTACAGGTGACCGACAATCGCGGGCGTTGTGGCCGTGCTCAAGGCATCGGTAGCAGCGAAGATGCTCTTTGGGTGTTGCAGGAGCCATCTTCACTCTGGAAATGCAGAAGCCCAAGCGAAGCTTCGTACCATCCAGCGCTTTGGCGGCCTTGGCTGGCAGACGGACGCGTGCCCGCTGGGTGCCATCCGGCATTGTCCTAATGCTCGTTGAGACGATGCCTGCCCCACCCTCGATCTTGTTTTCAAGGAGAGCTGTAAGCTCTTCCTCCTTGGCTAGGGGGTCGATGTCGTTTACTACCAAGGCCGCCATTTCCGTCACGTGTCGACAAGTTCCAGCCTCGCCGATGATCGTTCGGATCTGCTGGAGAATTAAGGTCGCGTTTGCGGATCTAGCAAGCGTCAGTCGTAGCAACGCCTTATCTGTGCGCCGGCCCATGATGATGAAATCCTTTAACTCCTTATGTGTGCCATTATCGTCAACGGCTTTACGGATTTTCAAGGAGACGCTCTCGAAAGTCTCGTTCTGACCAGGAGAGATCTCTATCAGTTCGGGCTTAGGACGCTTACGCTTCTGCTGCTGCTGTTGATGCTGCTGCTGCTGCTGTTGCGACAAGCCTGCGACCACATATCGCTGTGGCTGTCGTTGCTGCTGTTGCTGCTGTAGCTGCTGCCTCATTTGCGGCGGCTGATACCGCCCAGTCTGCTGTTGTTGTTGCTGCGGTTGGTTAGACTGCTGCTGCTGCTGTGTATTTTGACGGCGGCGCACTACCGTCGTCCATAATTCTTGCTGCTCCTGCTGCTGTTGCTGTTGCCGCTGCTGCTGCTGCTGCTGCTGCTGACGTTGGTGCTGCTGATTCTGTTGCTGCACCCGTTGCTGCTGCTGCTGTTCTCGCTGTTGATGCTGCTGCTGCTGCTGCTGCTGCTGCCATTCACGCTGCTGGTTCCGCTGCTGCTGTTGTTGTTGCTGCTGCTGCTGCTGCTGCTGCTGCTGCTGCTGCTGCTGTTCCCGCTGCTGATGCTGTTGCTGCTGCTGCCGCTGCTCCTGCTGCTGTGGTCCTTGGCGACCGCGACGGTTGCGAGAGCTGTGGGCTCCCTGGGCTGTCATCCTTGGGGCTGCTGCTGCTTGCTGCTGCAGCTCGATGACCGAACGGGCGCCCATCCTGTACGTTTCGAGCTCCCGTTCAAGCGCCGCATTTTTCATCAAACTTCCCTGGAGCTCCTTACGGCAGAGGCTAAGCTCCTTTGAGAGCTGAGCAACCTGCATGGCCAGGAGCTTCAAGCTCTCGTTCATCTCTGAGAGAGATGGTTCAGCAGAAGAACACTTACCAGCCTTTGGTGTTGAGGTGGCCGGTACCGTCATCTCCTCGCGCTGTTGACTCTGGCTGGGCAACTTGTCCAGCACTACCAATGGCACCTTCCCCATTGGTGGAACTGCTAATCCCGACGGGCCCGCGAGGATCGTGCAGTTCAATTCTTCTTCATCATCACTCAAGTAGACGATGCCTGCGGTGGGTGGTGGCTCCACCGGTGTTGAGTCAGACACTTTTAATGCGTCGACCCGGTTGAGGGACACCGATCGAGCCCTCGGGCGAAGTACTCGTCCCGAGCTCCCTTGGGGATGGGCATCACCGCCCAGCCCCGACATGTTGGTTTCAACGTTGCGCGCACCTACTTGAGGGTTTGTTGGCAGCCCGACGCACTATGCCTAACGCCCGCACTCTCGCCAACGAGGCGTCAGAAACCGACCCCCGGTTTTAGGTTCGTCAAGAAAACCGATGGAGAACGGATTTTTGAAATGTTGAAAAATTTCAAATTTTGAAATATTTCAAAAGTGAAATATTTCACCCTCCCTGAAAGATTTCAGGGCCGCTTTCACAAACGCGCACCTACTTGAGGGTTTGATGGCAGCCCGACGCACTCTGCCTGACGCCCGCGCACATGGAAGATGGTTTTTTTTTGAAAAAAAAAAAAAAAAAAAACAAAAAAAAAAAAAAAAAAAAAATGTGAAATATTTCCAAAGTGAAATATTTCACCCTGCCCTGAAAGATTTCGATACCGCTTCCACAGGCAACACTTTCCCGTCGGGGTAGCTTGGCGGGTGCCGAAGTTATGCCACTTTGAAATTCCTCTGCTTAGCTGTCAAACTGATGTCACACCTTTTTTCGTGCTCAGATACACTGTTTACACTAAAATAGTGCAACTCAGGCACATTTTGGGCACTTTTTTCGAATTTCTGTTTTTGCACCACGTCGCACAAGCACACGGTGAGTATTCGCAATTGGCAGATGTCACAAAAAAAAAACAAAAATTTTCTGCACGTCGATGGTCACCTAAACTATGGTTACTCGTGTAACGGCACCTTAACAATCGGTCCGTCAGGGGCCGTACAGTCAACCCACCCAATTTCACCCGGAACCGAATTTTCATAAATTTGTTCCCCGAATAATATTAAATATTATTTCACTTTTTTCGGTCACAGAACGGGCGATTTTCGATCGGTTTTCACTGGATGAACGTTCTTTGGCCACCCGCTGGCCTTAAAAACCGCACCCGGCGAGAATCTGGGCAAATTATATCGCTGAAAACAGAGATCCGGCGAAACCTTGGCCCAGTATGGGCTGGATGACGCAAAACTTTTTTCACAATTTTGTGGTTTTTTCATGCGCGGATCACTTCTTTACACCTTTTTTCGTGCTCAGATACACTGTTTACACTAAAATAGTGCAACTCAGGCACATTTTGGGCATTTTTCGAATTTCTTCTTTAGCACCACGTCACACAAACACACGGTGAGCATTCGCAATAGGCCGATGTCACAAACATTTTCCGCCCGTCGATGGTCACCTAAACTATGGTTACTCGTGTAACGGCACCTTAACGATCGGTCCGTCCGAGCTGTCAGGCCGTTTGACAACCGATGCCTAACTCAGGGGCCGTCAGGGGCCGTACAGTCAACCCACCCAATTTCACCTGGAACCGAATTTTCATAAATTTGTTCACCGAATAATATTAAATATTATTTCACTTTTTTTCGGTCACAAACGGCCGATTTTCGATCGGTTTTCACTGGATGAACGTTCTTTGGCCACCCGATGGCCTTAAAAACCACACCCGGCGAGAATCTGGGCAAATTATATCCCTGCAAACAGAGATCCGGCGAAACCTTGGCCCAGTATGGGCTGGATGACGCAAAACTATTTTCACAATTTTGTGGTTTTTTCATGCGCGGATCACTTCTTTACACCTTTTTTCGTGCTCAGATACACTATTTACACTAAAATAGTGCAACTCAGGCACATTTTGGGCACTTTTTTCGAATTTCTTCTTTTGCACCACGTCACACAAACACACGGTGAGCATTCGCAATAGGCCGATGTCACAAAAATTTTCCGCACGTCGATGGTCACCTAAACTATGGTTACTCGTGTAACGGCACCTTAACTCAGGGGCCATCAGGGGCCGTACAGTCAACCCACCCAATTTCACCCAATTTCACCTGGAACCGAATTTTCGTAAATTTGTTCACCGAATAATATTAAATATTACTTCACTTTTTTTCGGTCACAAACGGCCGATTTTCGATCGGTTTTCACTGGATGAACGTTCTTTGGCCACCCGATGGCCTTAAAAACCACACCCGGCGAGAATCTGGGCAAATTATATCGCTGAAAACACAGATCCGGCGATTACTTGGCCCAGTATGGGCTGGATGACGCAAAACTTTTTTTCCACAATTTTGTGGTTTTTTCATGCGCGGATCACTTCTTAACACCTTTTTTCGTGCTCAGATGCACTGTTTACACTAAAATCGTGCAATTCTGGCACTTTTTGGGCACTTTTTTCGATTTTCTGCTTTCACACCATGTCACACAAACACATGGTGGGGGGTTCATAGGCAACAAACACAAATGCACGATTTTTGTTGAATTTTCGCCTTAAAAACACTTGATAACGCTCTTAAAGGGTAAATGAGGTGCCCTGAGCACGTTTTTCATACTATTAAAGTCGATTAACGACGATTTTGCACTGTTTTTAAGTCCTTTTTTCGGAGCCCAAACACAACGTGTCGGTACAGTACGACCTCACGTTTGACACTACAGGGATAACTGGCTTGTGGCCGCCAAGCGTTCATAGCGACGTGGCTTTTTGATCCTTCGATGTCGGCTCTTCCTATCATTGTGAAGCAAAATTCACCAAGCGTAGGATTGTTCACCCTTTCAAGGGAACGTGAGCTGGGTTTAGACCGTCGTGAGACAGGTTAGTTTTACCCTACTGGTTTGTGCTTATAGTCGCTATCTTAACGGAATTCCTGTGCAGTACGAGAGGAACCACAGGTACGGACCACTGGCTCAATACTAGTCCGACCGGACTTTGGTATGACGCTACGTCCGCTGGATTATGCCTGAACGCCTCTAAGGTCGTAGCCAATCCGAGCTGATAGCGCTTCTCAAACCCATTAGGTGTTCGGAAGCTAGCGGGCCTAACAACCCTCTGAGATCCGTTGGAGTCTGCGTCTGCAGCCCGGCGTCTCATCCCGCTATACCTAGGCCGCAACGAGTGGAGTTCGCTGCACGTGTTAGTACCGTAACTGGGAACGCCGTTGGCTTGAGCTCTGCCCAACGTGGATATACCTAGTTTCGACACCTATCAACCGCCCGCAAACGACGGGACTTCAGGCTGGGAGCTGCGAGTTGTAGAGATGCGTTCGCATCGATCCTCTCAGGCGACCCATGCTTGGTGGTTTGTCCGTGTGCCCCTTCCTCGATGTGCGCAAGCTCGTCTTGGTCTGGGGACCACGTCGACACAGGGGATACTTTTGTGAGAGCAAGAGTGTACTTAGTTGAGTGTAGCAAGGGATCGCGTGCCCCTTCCTCGATGGCGTAACGAACCATCTTGGTCTGGGGACCGTGGTACCGTGCTCTGGTGAAGCTTGGTGCGTGCTCTTTCCTTGTCAGACGAGTGACTTGACTTGGTCTGGAGACCGTTCCTTAACACTAGTGGACAAGAGCTGGCTACTTCCGTGTCAGACGAGTGACTTGACACGGTATGGAGCGGAACACGTAACACTAGTGAGCTTGTCGGCGTGCCTCATTCTCGACTTGATTGTCTTGATGTGAGAAACGTGCCGACCAAACCAGTAAGCTTACACACATGCTCGTTACAAGTTGTATAAGTTGATCCGTTTGGGCCGGTTGCCTTGCACATGATGGTGTTGTAGACCATGTTCGGTTAACACGTTGTGTGTCGAGGTGGTCGGCCTTGGTAGTAGGATGTCTTGTGCATGTGACGTGTTGACCTGGTTTGGTCGATGTGTCGTCGTGTACGAGATGACCTACTTACCCGTCAGTTGTCCAAGTTGTGTCATGTGTTGACTTAGTTGACGTGTCATGTGCATGGATGATTGGCGTACGGGTCATGTATGGTGCACTTGCTTCAGTTGAAGGGATGTACTAGTACAGTTATATTAATTGTTTATTTCACGATCTGGTCTTTTGGCTGGATCGCGAAAAAAACGCTAAGTCCCAAATCTTGAACTCGAGAGGAGAGCGCTGATGACAACCTTTTGGACTGGAGCTCCCTAGAATTCGGCTTTTTCCTACTTTAAAGGGATGCACTGTTGTATGTATTGTTTACTCACGATCTGGTCGTTGGATTGGATCGTGAAAAAAAACGCTAAGTCCCAGATCCGGAACTCGACAGGAAAGCGCTGATGGCAAACATTTTGACTGGAAGTTCCTAGAAATCGGCTTTTTCCTTATTGGCATTATGTGGCACGTTTATTGTGGCTAGAACATTAATTATCCACCAAATGGCACCAACGCTTGGCGAAAGTCTCGAAACACTCCTATCCCGACGCACCAGCAACCGCAACACGATGCAAAATAAATTGCACGAGCTACTGATACTTGTACCATGCACGGTACACGGTACCAAAATATACCCCTGAAAGTGTGCAATTTGGTGCTATTCTAGGAAATTTGTTTGGGGAAGCCTAGCTACGCGTGTCGCACGTTGCATGGTCGTCGATCAGAGGCATGCAAAAGCACCTATCTAGGGGACTTACTTTACGTTCTAGTAGCAAGTTCGATTTTCCGGTCTAGCACGGCAGTACGCCTGCATGCATACACTCCATGTACCAAAAATGTATCAACCTAGGCGTTGCTCAGTAGCTTGTGGCGGCACATGTAAAAAGTACTCGAGTTCAGATTCTTAGAACTTTGCGTATTGTTCAAAACTTATAACGAAAACTAAATTATAAATGGGTAAAAGGCTAGGCGTTTCTCAGTAGCTTTTGGCGCCACGTGGCAAAAGTATTCGAGTTCAGATTTCTGGGACTTAGCGTATTTTTCAAACCTGATAATGAAAATTGAAGTACAAATGGGGCATAAGCTAGGCGTTGCCCAGTAACTTTTTTCGCCACATGGAGGAAGTAGTCGAGCTCCAATTTCTGGGACGTAGCGTATTTTTCAATCATAATAAACCGAATCAAACATAAAAATCATGAAACTTACACCACGTCCCTAGGTTGTGCACAAAACGTAACGATAAAGTGCCGGCGAGGTTAGAGGTGCACCAAAATTGTGTACCGATTAGGAAAAGTACTCTATGTTGCTATGACTTGGGTAAAAAGTGTTGATTAACTGCTGGTTACGATAGACAGTTGCTTATCGTACACATCGCAAACGAACACCCCTTAGTGAGCAGTAGCAGAAGTCGATGGAACAAAGCGAATGCATTACAAACTGATCAAGTAAAATAAGGAACGCTACGTACTAGGACTTCTTTCCAAGAATGGTGTCCGCGACGGGAGGGCAAGCGTCCTTCCCAGGTTTCCCTAGTAAACCTTGTATGGTAAACATACCCAAGCGTGTCCGTAAGCACGCAACGATAGTCACGAACGAGCACATACCTAGGGAAAGTACTCTACGTACTAGGACTTCTGTCCAAGAATGGTGTCCGCGACGGTCGGGCACTGTGACGCAATTACCAAATCCTAGAATCGTACAAGCAGTGTGTACAAACATAAACATTAACGCGTTCGCTCGGGCTGCGCCGTCCGTGTTGAACACAAATGCGGGTGATTATATGAGTGGATGGACAAAAACATGCGTGGCGAAGACAATTTTCTGCACGATGTGCACATAGCTCATTTCGTCGTCCCGGGCGAATGGAAAAACACAAAAATCTCGAGTATCTTTCTAGGTTTCTGTTATAAAAGGGCAGGCCAAAAGGTGACCGGTTGAGATGAGCATTTTAAGCATACAAGCACTTAATTGCAACTTTTGATACAAAAACTAGGTACGTACACGTAGATTGTATCAACATGGACATCCATGATCGCGTACGCCCGGGCTGCGCCCTCCGTGTTGTACTTTCCCTGATTGGTACACAATTTTGGTGCAAGTGTACCAACATGGACATCTATGAACGCGTACGCTCGAGCTGCACCCTCCGTCTTGTACTTTCCCTGATCGGTACACAGTTTTGGTGCACGGCTATCCCGAAAGGCAACTTGTACCAACATCGACATCCATGAACGCGTACGTAGCGTACTTTCCCTGATCGGTACACAATGTTGGTGCACGGCATAGGAAATGGGCTTAAAATGGTCAAACTCAATCCATTTCCACTAAAGATAGTCAATAACAGCTGTGCCGATGAAGTAGGGCACGATGCAAGTCAATGTTATTTAATGAATTACATGTTCACCATACATTTCAGTACAAAATTGCTCGGTCAGACCTACAAAGTGCTATATCTCGAATACTAAACGTCGCAGATGGGTGTCGTAGAACAATTTTAAGTTCGTCTAACGATTCTACATCCGATTCTGGATAGTGGTTTTTCGACCACTTTTCAACATTTTGTGACACCCCGAACCTAAGGGCAGCTTCCTAGCTTTTTTCAAAAATGTGCACCGAACGGGCCAGAGAGCTCGAGTAGTCGAAAAATTTTTTTTTTGCTAAAACCCCTCAAAACGTGTCAGGAACGCACCCTAGATGATGAAAAGTGCAACCAGAATGTCAATCGACAACATGCCCGGGGGTACAAATTTGCTCTACGCGTCCCTAGGTAGGGTACTTTTTCATACAAACATCAAAGTGTACGGTGCACAAAGTGCGCGGAACAAAAATTGCTCGGTCAGACCTAGGACGGGCCATATCTCGAATACTAAACGTCGCAGATGGGTGTCGTAGAACAATTTTAAGTTCGTCTAACGATTCTACATCCGATTCTGGATAGTGGTTTTTCGACCACTTTTCAACATTTTGTGACACCCCGAACCTAGGGGCAGCTCCCTAGC
>NC_064669.1:28263277-28269272 GCF_943734685.1 Anopheles coluzzii
TCATTAACACGCTCGAACACTCGCGCATCCTCCTCTATCAAGAGACAGATGGGGGTCAGCCCGGCGAGGAGGGTGGCGGTCTCATACCTTACGGTACGGAAGGTGCGTGCCACCCTCCGTGCTGAGACTCGCTGAACCCTCTCCAAAAGTCGACGACACTCTCTCTTCGTCACCTCGCCATGCCAGATGGGCGCAGCATATCGGATGACCGACTCTGCGACCGAGGCCAACAGTCGCGCTTTGCTGGTCTTTGGTCCACTGTGGTTGCGCAAGAGGCGGGTAACGGCATCTGCTATCTTCCTTGCCCGAGTGGTTACCTCTCGGACATGGGGCAGCCACGATAGGTGATCGTGAAGGGTCACCCCAAGGTAACGCATCGTGCGGGAAGATGTCACCTCCACGTCCCCTACTCTTATGGTGACCTGCGTAGGGTTCTTCGTGCTGGAGATAAGCACGCACTCCGTCTTTTCCGGCGCAATCTGGAGATGATATTGAGCCATCCAGTGAGAGACACTGGCGACCGCCTCCTCGGCTGCAGCCTTCACTGCATTTACGTCGATGCCCGGAATCAGCAGCACCAAGTCGTCAGCATACGCCACCATCTCGCAGTCCTGCGGAAGGGCGACGTCCAGAACTCCATCGTACATGGTGTTCCACAGGGTGGGGCCAAGAATCGAACCCTGTGGAACACCAGCCGTGATGGACCGAGTTACTGGGCCGTCGGATGTCTCGAAGACCAACTCTCGGTTCTCGAAGTAGCTCCTCACGATTCTTTGCAGACCAGCAGGTACTCCTTTCATCTGCAGTGCAGTGGCGATGGCCTGCCAGCTTGCCGTATTGAAGGCATTCTTGACATCCATTGACACGACCAGCAGGAACCTGTTATCCCGCCCGTTCGTGCGGCGGAATCTCATCGCGCTCTGACCAGCCTCGATCACTGTTCGAATGGCACCAATTGTAGATCGCCCCCTCCGGAAGCCATGCTGCCTGTCTGACAGCCTCACCGCAGCAGGATCTTCCAGGTGGTTGTGAAGTCTGTTTAGAATGAGCTTCTCCAGCACTTTCCCTAAGGCATCCAGCATGCACAAAGGTCGGTATGACCCGCTGCTACCCGGTGGTTTCCCCGGCTTGGGGAGCAGTACCAACCGCTGTCGTTTCCATGGTGCTGGAAATGTAGCCGTTTCCAGACAGCTTTGGTACAACGCCTGGAAAACGTCCGTGTACGCAAGGATTGCAGCCTTGACAGCGGCGTTCGGAATTCCGTCAAGGCCCGGCGCTTTTTTGTTCGGCATGGTGCTAGCTATCAGACGGAGTTCCGGGATCGTGACTTGGGTCCATGGAGTCTGCTGGTCTGCAGGCTGTTCCTGTTCTTCCTCGGAACTGATGCTGGGCCAGTTGAAGGGCGGATGTTGCGGGAAAAGCTCTGTAACGATGCTTTCAAGCCTCGCTCTCTCCGTCTCGGGTGGGGCCCTTCCACCGCGAAGACGGGAGAGGACTACTAAGTACCCGGCTCCGAAAACGTTTTCCTCCGCAGCATCGATCAATTCCTGGAAGGCAGCCTTTTTGCTGGCACGTATAGCTCTATCCAGCTCAGCTTTAGCTGTTCTGTATTGGGCTGCAGCCAGACTTCGGTTCTGGAGATCACTTGTCTGCTGCATGCGATCTCTCGTCTGCTCGCAGTTCTGCCTAAGCAGAGCAATCAGTGGCGTCCACCAGTAAACGTCCCGATGAGGGTCGGGGAAAGACGACGTCATCCTTTGCATGGTTTTCTCGCAGGCCGATATCATTGCCGAGATCATTCCCTGGTGATTGACTGCCTTCTCTCGGAATCCCTCGCCATGTAGCGTGGCCAGGAAATTCTCTTTCGAGAACTGTTTCGTCTTAAATCGCGTGCCTGCATGTTGAAAACGCTCTCGCTGGCCCCGTTGACGTGACTGTCCTTGGTTACGCTGCTGGTCTGCTGACGCTGGGCCTACCGAATAGGTGATATACCTATGGTCAGATCGCGTGTCCGTGTTTCTTACCAACCAAGTGCTCGGCTGAGCTATGGACGAGCTGGCGAAGGTCACGTCGACAACGCTGGCAGTCGCCACACCGTTTCCAACAAAGGTTGCCACATTCCCTCGATTCATCAGCAGCAGGCCCAATTGCTGGGACGCCTCGAGCAGTACTTCCCCACGCTCATTGCTGCGTCGGCTTCCCCACTCCTCATGCCAAGCGTTAAAGTCTCCGGCAACTACTACCTGAGGGTGGGATTGGGCTTCCAATTCAATTGCTTCAACGAATTCCGCAAATCCTTCCCGCGACAGGCTGGGTGGCGCGTAGCAGCTTAGGAAGGTGATGCCACCCACCTTGGCAGCTATAAGGCCTGGAACATCACTGCTCCATTGTCCTTGTAGAGGGTATCGTCCTGTGGCCACGACTGCCACCTTTTTGGAGGCATCAACTGCCCATCTTGGGTTGTTCTCGGGTGGTCGATACGTGTGGGAAAGAACCAGCACGTCCACTTCCATTTGTCGGGCGGTTTGCAGGACCAGATCTTGGGCGATCCTGCCTCCACCCAGGTTCACTTGGAGGACTTTTAGCTGCGTCATTGGATGGCCGACCGATCGCATGTCCGGTCCCCGATAACATGGGGGCCATCGCATTTGCCGCAGCGTATTTCTTCCATGCATGTACCAGCCTTGTGACCTTCCTGTCCGCAACGGATGCAAACATTTTGTCGGTCTACAGGTGACCGACAATCGCGGGCGTTGTGGCCGTGCTCAAGGCATCGGTAGCAGCGAAGATGCTCTTTGGGTGTTGCAGGAGCCATCTTCACTCTGGAAATGCAGAAGCCCAAGCGAAGCTTCGTACCATCCAGCGCTTTGGCGGCCTTGGCTGGCAGACGGACGCGTGCCCGCTGGGTGCCATCCGGCATTGTCCTAATGCTCGTTGAGACGATGCCTGCCCCACCCTCGATCTTGTTTTCAAGGAGAGCTGTAAGCTCTTCCTCCTTGGCTAGGGGGTCGATGTCGTTTACTACCAAGGCCGCCATTTCCGTCACGTGTCGACAAGTTCCAGCCTCGCCGATGATCGTTCGGATCTGCTGGAGAATTAAGGTCGCGTTTGCGGATCTAGCAAGCGTCAGTCGTAGCAACGCCTTATCTGTGCGCCGGCCCATGATGATGAAATCCTTTAACTCCTTATGTGTGCCATTATCGTCAACGGCTTTACGGATTTTCAAGGAGACGCTCTCGAAAGTCTCGTTCTGACCAGGAGAGATCTCTATCAGTTCGGGCTTAGGACGCTTACGCTTCTGCTGCTGCTGTTGATGCTGCTGCTGCTGCTGTTGCGACAAGCCTGCGACCACATATCGCTGTGGCTGTCGTTGCTGCTGTTGCTGCTGTAGCTGCTGCCTCATTTGCGGCGGCTGATACCGCCCAGTCTGCTGTTGTTGTTGCTGCGGTTGGTTAGACTGCTGCTGCTGCTGTGTATTTTGACGGCGGCGCACTACCGTCGTCCATAATTCTTGCTGCTCCTGCTGCTGTTGCTGTTGCCGCTGCTGCTGCTGCTGCTGCTGCTGACGTTGGTGCTGCTGATTCTGTTGCTGCACCCGTTGCTGCTGCTGCTGTTCTCGCTGTTGATGCTGCTGCTGCTGCTGCTGCTGCTGCCATTCACGCTGCTGGTTCCGCTGCTGCTGTTGTTGTTGCTGCTGCTGCTGCTGCTGCTGCTGCTGCTGCTGCTGCTGTTCCCGCTGCTGATGCTGTTGCTGCTGCTGCCGCTGCTCCTGCTGCTGTGGTCCTTGGCGACCGCGACGGTTGCGAGAGCTGTGGGCTCCCTGGGCTGTCATCCTTGGGGCTGCTGCTGCTTGCTGCTGCAGCTCGATGACCGAACGGGCGCCCATCCTGTACGTTTCGAGCTCCCGTTCAAGCGCCGCATTTTTCATCAAACTTCCCTGGAGCTCCTTACGGCAGAGGCTAAGCTCCTTTGAGAGCTGAGCAACCTGCATGGCCAGGAGCTTCAAGCTCTCGTTCATCTCTGAGAGAGATGGTTCAGCAGAAGAACACTTACCAGCCTTTGGTGTTGAGGTGGCCGGTACCGTCATCTCCTCGCGCTGTTGACTCTGGCTGGGCAACTTGTCCAGCACTACCAATGGCACCTTCCCCATTGGTGGAACTGCTAATCCCGACGGGCCCGCGAGGATCGTGCAGTTCAATTCTTCTTCATCATCACTCAAGTAGACGATGCCTGCGGTGGGTGGTGGCTCCACCGGTGTTGAGTCAGACACTTTTAATGCGTCGACCCGGTTGAGGGACACCGATCGAGCCCTCGGGCGAAGTACTCGTCCCGAGCTCCCTTGGGGATGGGCATCACCGCCCAGCCCCGACATGTTGGTTTCAACGTTGCGCGCACCTACTTGAGGGTTTGTTGGCAGCCCGACGCACTATGCCTAACGCCCGCACTCTCGCCAACGAGGCGTCAGAAACCGACCCCCGGTTTTAGGTTCGTCAAGAAAACCGATGGAGAACGGATTTTTGAAATGTTGAAAAATTTCAAATTTTGAAATATTTCAAAAGTGAAATATTTCACCCTCCCTGAAAGATTTCAGGGCCGCTTTCACAAACGCGCACCTACTTGAGGGTTTGATGGCAGCCCGACGCACTCTGCCTGACGCCCGCGCACATGGAAGATGGTTTTTTTTTGAAAAAAAAAAAAAAAAAAAAAAAAAAAAAAAAAAAAAAAAAAATGTGAAATATTTCCAAAGTGAAATATTTCACCCTGCCCTGAAAGATTTCGATACCGCTTCCACAGGCAACACTTTCCCGTCGGGGTAGCTTGGCGGGTGCCGAAGTTATGCCACTTTGAAATTCCTCTGCTTAGCTGTCAAACTGATGTCACACCTTTTTTCGTGCTCAGATACACTGTTTACACTAAAATAGTGCAACTCAGGCACATTTTGGGCACTTTTTTCGAATTTCTGTTTTTGCACCACGTCGCACAAGCACACGGTGAGTATTCGCAATTGGCAGATGTCACAAAAAAAAAACAAAAATTTTCTGCACGTCGATGGTCACCTAAACTATGGTTACTCGTGTAACGGCACCTTAACAATCGGTCCGTCAGGGGCCGTACAGTCAACCCACCCAATTTCACCCGGAACCGAATTTTCATAAATTTGTTCCCCGAATAATATTAAATATTATTTCACTTTTTTCGGTCACAGAACGGGCGATTTTCGATCGGTTTTCACTGGATGAACGTTCTTTGGCCACCCGCTGGCCTTAAAAACCGCACCCGGCGAGAATCTGGGCAAATTATATCGCTGAAAACAGAGATCCGGCGAAACCTTGGCCCAGTAATGGGCTGGATGACGCAAAACTTTTTTCACAATTTTGTGGTTTTTTCATGCGCGGATCACTTCTTTACACCTTTTTTCGTGCTCAGATACACTGTTTACACTAAAATAGTGCAACTCAGGCACATTTTGGGCATTTTTCGAATTTCTTCTTTAGCACCACGTCACACAAACACACGGTGAGCATTCGCAATAGGCCGATGTCACAAACATTTTCCGCCCGTCGATGGTCACCTAAACTATGGTTACTCGTGTAACGGCACCTTAACGATCGGTCCGTCCGAGCTGTCAGGCCGTTTGACAACCGATGCCTAACTCAGGGGCCGTCAGGGGCCGTACAGTCAACCCACCCAATTTCACCTGTTCACCTGGAACCGAATTTTCATAAATTTGTTCACCGAATAATATTAAATATTATTTCACTTTTTTTCGGTCACAAACGGCCGATTTTCGATCGGTTTTCACTGGATGAACGTTCTTTGGCCACCCGATGGCCTTAAAAACCACACCCGGCGAGAATCTGGGCAAATTATATCCCTGCAAACAGAGATCCGGCGAAACCTTGGCCCAGTATGGGCTGGATGACGCAAAACTATTTTCACAATTTTGTGGTTTTTTCATGCGCGGATCACTTCTTTACACCTTTTTTCGTGCTCA